>NC_134698.1:72172531-72472531 GCF_050947455.1 Rhinoderma darwinii | reverse complement strand
CAAAATGCATTGCTTTCTAGTGACAGATTATGAGGGGGGATGAAAAGAGTGACATAATGAGCACAAATTTGTAATTTTGTCCAAGGAAACAGACATTGGTGAAAGTAAGCTGCTATGTTTATTAAATACTGTACTGTACCTTTAATTAGAGGATCTGGCAGCTCTCCTGACGTGTCTTTTATGAATAAATTAACAACTGGGTGTTACGAGTTGGGGGTGTGTCCCTACACAGACTGATACTGTCCAATCAATGCTGTCAGTGCCAGACCAAGTAGGAACACGCCCCTTTGACAAGAGGAATAGTAACACCCAGTTGTCAATTTATTCCTACATAAATTTTCAGGAGGAATAACAGAGCAAAGGCACAATACAGAGTTCAATGTAAAAAAAAAAAAGCTACAAAATCGTTATTTTATGGCATTTTATGGTGAATACAAATATTTACAAAAACAGACATGACAGGAGAGGTGACAGACCCTCTTTAATCACCAAAAAGGTAACAACCAAGTTCTTGTTCATCACAAAAAAGATACAAGGACAGCTTTACTACCAGAAATAATTCCAAAAAGTTGCAAAATATCAAAAACAAAAAGAGAATTTGCAACGGGAGTAGCTCTAGAGGTGCAGTCCTGGTACCTGAAGGTGCCCAATTGCCCCTCTTCTACATAAGAGGGCCCTGTTACAGATTTTGTATTAGGGACCAGAAGCTTCAAGTAAAGCCTCTGAGATTCGCATTAAGAATGCCTCGAGCTCAGCAATGATCCATGGAAGCAAGTTCAAATTGAAGAGCAGTTCGAGGGAATGACAAGTGTTTTGAAGACCAAGGTTATGTAAATAGCTGATATATACTGATATATACTGATATATACTGTACCTGTACATGCCGATGTTAGCAGAGGGACCTGCACGATCAGCCAACCCAGCAGTACTGTCATAGGCCGCAGTACTAGTCATTAGACAGAATCTTCCCATTAATATGACTGTATTTGTTTTGTGCCTGGGCACTTGTGTATTACAGAGTATGACTGTCTGTCTCTCATTGACTAATGTCTTCTGATTGATGACTCTTGGGGACCGGGTTATAATGCAGTATTAAAATTCAGATATGATAATTGATGTCACAGAAAAGCTTAGAAGGGCATTCCATGTTCCCATTGATATCCCGACACTCGGGAATAGTCTCATTTAACCAAGATCATCATTAATTCATGTTATTGGACATTCTCTAACCAAAGTGTTTTAACAAGTGCAGAAGACCTACTCTAATGAAGTAAGTGGATTACCTGGATCTTTTTGTTTGCTTCTCAGTAATCTTTTTGAAAAACCTCAATAGTCTCACAGAATAAATGGGGCAAGTCTTGGCGTGAGTGGCTTTATGTCAATGTAGCAGTGCCCCGCATATAATAATAAGTTTAGACGTTAAAGTGGTTTTCCGAGCTTGTGAAAAATACAGAATGTAGCTATATGGGGGTGCGACGCCAGGCAGCCATCTACACCTATGGGTAAGCCGCTATTATGAACTAATATATGCGTCTACTAGTATGTACTCAATGTATTGGACATCAGTACTTTGGTAGAATTGCGGGATTGTACCGTTACTACCACCAGTTGTGGGTTGTATGGAGATTGGGACGGTGCCATTCACCTATACCGCCTAACCCCTAATATTGGGTTATATGTTCACATGCTGTGACTTGGTTTGTCCAGCATTTATGTCCTGGTATTCATCTATCACACTGTGGCAATCATCTCTGTAATTTATACATATATGTTTTATGCTTTTGTATTCAATAAAATTTCGACCTTTTTATACTGCATTGGTGTTTCATAGACTCCGTCTCTTTTTAGGTTAACATTTCTATGTAGTGAGTTTTCACCATTTATACCATGTATAAATTGGGCATATATAAGCCCTCCCCCCATATTTATATATGATATATCTATGAGATAACCTCTGATGATGTGGAGGGAGATTGTCGTCGTTCTCCGCATTGGTATAGAATGTACCTATATGTGCTTGAATGGTCAGCAGGTGATGCTACCAGAACTCGGAAGTCGTTATTTTTCATTTTTATTATGTTTCACAGCTTGGTGCAGCACTGTTATTGTCATGTTTCTAGAGCTTGCTGTGGGTAGGATTACAATGTAAAGGACTATAGCTCCCATGATTCCTCTCCCCTCTCACACATCTAGCCTCTATTACAAGGTGTAAGGTAGGGCTGTAATTATTCACTGTCTGGTACTGAGATACTGCTCTGCTTTTCTGCTAGACTCTGCACTATCTGCTTCCCAGCATGTGAAACACAATCCCTCCAGAGACTGCGAGGGAGTGGGGATAGCAGGGAGCAGTGGAGATAAGAGGCCTATAATGTGTGACGTCCTGTACTACATTGAGTAGGAGAAGGGAAATAACCACGTGTTCTGTGTATGGAACGCCACACGAGTAGTAGATAAACACTAGGAGCACGATCATGTGACTGTATGTTAGGCTGGCTTACAGGAGCTTCAGCTACAGACATTACAATAGTAAGTCACTAATCTTACTACAGGTAAACCATTTGCAAACAATTTTTGCAAAACTGATTTAAAGATGTTTTCCCGTTAACAAAAATAGGTTCAATAATGCGCCGACCACATACTCTATTGGAAGGTTCTGTCACAGATTCCATCAAAGTTGACGAGGGAAAAATATCCTGCATGCAGCGCTATTTTTCCTGTAAAATCTATGGACACCTGGGCTGAACCGAAAGACAGTGGGTTCCATCTGGTGACTGAGCTGCAATACCAGATACAGTCCCTGAACAAGAGTGGCACTGTTTATGGAAAATAATACTCTTTTTTCTAACCTCTTGAACTGGACTGATGAGAATACCTCAAGGACTCTAAAGGTGTCGACATGTAGTTCGTCAGGAGTCGCACTGGCTCACCATAATACCACCATGGTCCCAGGACCTGACACAATAATGGACCCCAAAGGACCATCAACCCCATTTGGAGCTCTTTGGAGCCAATCACTTGTCACTAGGGTCTACTTCTTATGGGATGATTCACAAATAACCTAGTAGATCTTATTGATAATATGTCCTGTGTGTGCAATGATAACAACATTTATGATGCAATTAAAAGTGGATGTTCATATGTTCTGTAGAGATGAAGAGTGGGCCAACAGAATCATATCCCCAGGTGGGCCCAATGACTAGTTTGACACTAGTAAGTAGCCCTCTTGGCACTGCAGATTGGCCGAGAGCAACCACTGAGGTGTGTCCTACATGGCATAAAGGGTGGATGCACTTTGAACCCATTTGGAAATTCAGGGGCCATTTAGAGGATACATCTGAATCCATTATTGTAGCTGTATAAGACTATACTATTGATGCTCTATTTTAAAGAGTTACCATTTAATTTTTTTTCTCCATAAATCAATAGTACAAGCAAAGATAAGAAACTTTGTTATCTATCTTATTACAGAAAAATTCAGAAAAATAGAAGTCTATGGAGAGGGGAGGGGGTTGGAGGGAGCAGCTGAAGGGAAAGACACAGAAACACAGAGACTCCTCTGCTTCTAGCAAGTGTTATATCTCACCCCAGTGCTAGATTCACAGCTACGCTGCTCTCCCTAGTGCTGGATTCACAGCTACACTGCTCTTTACTGCTGTATGATCTCCTCAATGCTGCTGCTGCTGAGCTCTGGAGTTGAGTTCAGAGACAACTAACAAGAGAATACATGTCATATAATGGCCGGAAATATTGTTATTCCCCATATACACATACATGATAGATTTTTCTGAAAGTGACCTGAAATGGCAATTACTCTTTAATGCGGCTCTTATGAATACGGATCCTCTTTATTGACAATGATGATTACGTTCTGCTATTTATATTTCACATGTAATGTATTTTCTGACTTGTAATTATTACACTACTGCAATTCCTTCTACATCTCTAATTATCCAGATCATCACCTTCCCTTGATTTTCTATATAAACTATTCCATACATGTATAATTAGGGCGTCCCTCTTTCTCCCAGTGTATGTACACTTTATATATTCGCGTTATATATAATGAGATGTATTTGTGCAGCTCCACCTTCTCCATGATATATTTACACTGTACCTGTAATCTATTTTCATCATAAATCCTACAATCCCACCTTCCTCTTAATATATTTACACTGTACCTGTAATCCATTTTAAGCCGATATTTACACACAGTCCTCCCCTCCGTCTCATTTCTTCATATCGTATACAGAGGTTTCGTTATGTTATTATATTAATCTTTTGTCTTACATAAAAATTTACATATCTCTTTCTAGTTTATAATAGACATTTCTTCCTTCTATCTTATTGTACACTGTATACATGAACCATTATATAGGGACTAGAGGTGTAATAAAGCTCTAAGGGCCCAATGCAAAATCTGTAACAGCGCCCCCTATCTACCATGTGTCATTTATAATACTGGTGTGTTACCTTTTCACTCCCTATAGCTCCGCCTCTGATAAGGGCGTAGGTAGTTGGGGGTCTGGCAGGATGCTGGAAGTCGGGGATGCGCCCAAAAGCCACTCTGCAATGGCTAGATATTTAAGCTGGGGCAACAAACTGAATCTTGGCCCAGCGTGAAGAAAAGCCTAGATACGACTCTGCATTATATAGCATATAATTACCGCCCGATTCATCTTGACTGTCCAGGTAATCTCTTCTGAACTCCTGTCACCCCTCCTGTCTATTTTAGCAAATACTTGTATTTCCAATGAAATATCAATTCTGCAGCTCTGAAATGTGTCGCTCCCCTGTTATTCCTCCTAACAATGTATGAATAAATTGACAACTTAGTGTTACTATTCCCCTTGGCAAAGGGCGTTTCACTAAACAGCTTGAGATTGTAAGCACTGATTGGGCATTGTCAGTTTATGTAGAGACACACCCGCATTTGTTAATTTATTCGTTCATTTCTAGGAGGAATAACAGAGGAGCAGCACAATGTAGAGTTCTAAGAAAGGAATGCTTCAAAATTGTTCTTTTATAGGAAATACAATTATTTACTAAAGCACATGTCAGGAGAGGTGACAGGACCTCTTAAAATGGGTTGTCTGGTTTGGAAACCCAATTTAAATTTCTGATCAGGGCTAGAGGTGAGCGAATTAAAACATGCAAAACAATGAGTGACGTCAAGCCCGTGACATCTGTATCAGCAGGCAGTGGCATACTTTCAGCAGCAGGTTTTATATTGAAATGAAAATGTATTCATTTGAAAAATATGTAGTTTGGACATAGACTGAAGTATAACAGCGCTGTATAAATGCTTGGCTCAGAACAATACGCCAATTTTTGGTGGCGCTATAAGATATATACAAAATAATGAGTGATGTCACATCGTGACGTCTGTTTCAGAAGGCACCGGCGTGCTTCAGCCCCAGGATTAATATTATTGAAGACGATTTATAAATGATGTGACGAAGATTGTTAATTCACAAATTAATGTAAGAATTGTATTGTATAGCTGCAGTAGCACTCACTTACAGCAATGTCTGCCTGTGCCTAATAAATAATACACTTATACTGACTCTTACCTCTCTCTAAAATCGATCTCTTTATCAAATTATTGTAAATTGGCAGCTTATGCTTAGTACTCATGCTCAGAACAATACCGTGACGATGGCAACAGTACAGTGGTACACGCAGTACCAAAAGGTCACTATTACAGACCCATAGGTTCTCTGGGTTCCGCAAACAGTTGCATACATTTGGGCATAATTCTGTTACAGCGGAGCTGTCTGTTCTCCTAACCTGTCTGTTTTAGTAATACTTCTGGAGAATCTTTTCTTACAAAACTGCCGCTCCTCTATAACTTCTCCTGAAAATGTATTAATAAATTGACACCATTTTCCTTGTCAATACATTGCGTCCCTACATCCGTCAGTGCTGATTGGTCAGTGTCAGAGTTTTTAGGGACATACCCTATTGACAATGTTTATTTCCAGGAGGAGTAACCGAGGAACGGTACAATGCAATGTCTTAATAAAAAAATGTTTCACAATTATTTTTTTATGGGGATTATAAATATTTACTAAAACAGATATGTCAGGAGAGTAGACAAGTCCTCTTTAATCATTTTAGTATTGTGCTATATGCGCCACAGTGACATTTCTATTAAGGAACTGTAATTCTGTGTGTGCAGACAGAGGAGTCCTATTGTCACCCATATAGAAAGATTAATTTGCATTCGTTATGCTCATTCACCCCTGTAATTAGAATTTATTGTCCTAATCAAGTCTGCCCTAATAAGGTCTGGGCATTTGGGATTGATGACTTTAGTGACAAGTAAAAGGTTGATATAGATTGTGAAACAGGCTCTGTGATAACAAAAACCTCAAGAGAACCCGGATCTGGATTCCACATCTACTCAAACCCAAACTTCTGTATCTAAATAAAAAAAAGTTGATTTTAATAAACGTAAAAGGGGCACTGAAGTATTAAATTTTCATGTTTGCCTTTGTACCCATAGTCCTTGGTTACCAAACATTTAGAAGGACTTTAATGGCCTAAATGTTGTCTGCCCTGGCATTAGAGTGCCGGCTTGTATGTTATTCCCCCATAGACAGAATTAAATGATAAAATTCTGACTACCTTTAACCACCACTAGAGGGAGTTTAGGAGCTTACCGCATACTGTTTTATAATGGCGCTCACTGTATAAATAGTATGCAGTAAGCTCCTACGCTCCCCCTAGTGGGATTGCTCATATTACCATTGTGTGATACAGTTGTAGTACTTCCTAGGCTGGTGACAGCACTCATACTCCATACTCATTCCCATCATCAACTGTAGTACAGTAAAGTGCAATGTGGATTTCCAGAATGGTCCCATTCAGGTAAACTCAACTTTGGGGATGAATAGAGCTACATAAGTATGGCCTCCCCCCCCCCCCCCCCCCTGTAGTCAGACTTTAAGAAATCAATGACACTGAGATACCTACTACAAATCTTGAGCAGATAGAATTTAATAAATTTAGCAATCCACTGCTTTGGTGTTACTGAAACAAAGAAACAAAACTTATGGGGAAGACAATATGAAAACGGAGCAGTGATGTCATGACTATATAGAAAATACTCCAACTACCAGTGACCACAGATATTGTGCTTATTACATGTATAGACAGTGTGGTCACCAGTACTGGAAGTCATTAGCCGAAGAGGAAAAGGGGACATTTTAGTCTAATGCCGGTTGCACATGACCGTTTTTGACGGCATCCGATTGGCACCCGATAGTCTTCACGGACCCATTCACTTTAGTGGGTGAATCGGGTCCGTGAAAACTGAACCGATTCTCCGATCCATGGAAAGATAGGACATGTCCTATATTTCCACGGCTCACTGACGGGACTCGGCCGGCGCACACTGTTGTGTGCATGAGGCATTAGTATTTTTAGCCCACTGTACTTACTGGTTGCTGATACCCGGGGCGTAGCTATATGGGGTGTAGGGATATCAGTTACACCATCGTCCTGGTGCATGAGAAGGCTTGAGCCCACTCTGCTACATAAGAAAATAACAGTATTATAAATGGCTCATGGTAAATGGGGAGCACAATACTAAATACACAATACTAAAAAATTCTAGCTCTTGGTCCTTGATGTAAAGTTGATCATTTATCCTCATATGACCCCTGAGCTCTACTTGTCATTGATACGGTTGCTCGTAAGCTAAAAGTTTACAGCTCATCCCCATTCAGGGGCTGAGCTGCTATACCAAAACCCACCTATAGAAAAAAGTGGCGCTGTTTCTGGAAGAAAGCAGCTATGTTTTTCTAATCTTTTACAACCCCTTTATTGAGAAATGTTAATCTTGATGGTAAGATATTTTCTGTTTCTTGATTCAAATGAAGCTGTTCTATTTCTTTGTTGGATGTTTCTATCTGCGCTCAACTTCTACTGCTCAAAGTTTGCAAATACAGAAATGTTTAGCATAAATCAAAATTCTTGTAAAGAGTTAGAGCAGGCCAGCTGCTCGACTGCTGCATAAAACATAGAATTCAGAAGACATTTCAGTCTAAACAGTGTAATTGCATGTGATCAAGTTCATAATCTCCAGCAAAACAAGTCGTCTTACCGTACACCTCTTGCATCACAGATTTCAGAATTCATATTGCTAATTTTATGTCTACCCTACAGCGTCCCTTAGGTTGAAATTTAATGCCTCAAGGATATAAAAAAAGAGGGTTATTAGTGTAAAGACATATTACAATATTGTTACTCACTCTTCAAAATCATTAAAGGAACACTCTGTGAAAAAAAACTGTATTGTGCCTAGTGCAGAGTCGGAGTGTTAAGGCCCTTTTACACGGGCCAATTATCGCCAAACGCTTGTTCATAGAACGCTCGTTGACGATAATTGCCCTGTGTAAAGGGCAGCGATCAGCGGATGAACGGGCAAACACTCGATCATCTGCTGATCGTATCGTTTTAGCTGCCCAAAATATTATAGTTGTCGGCAGCACATCCCCCTGCCGACATGATAATAATGTATGGGGACGAGTGATCGGAGTAACAAGCGCTCGTCCCCATACTTGCTTCTTGTGAAAGGAGCAAAGGATCGCCGATCAACAATCTGTCTCGTTGATCGGCTCTCGTTTACATGACTCGGGACGGGCCGTGTAAAGGGACCTTTAGCTAAATCCCTGTGTCATGCGCTGCCCTCTCTGACTACCTGGAGTGTTCCTTTCAGACTTTTCAGGTGATAACATTGGGTAGTGCGTCGATGAGTTAAAATTGGAATTGTAGT
Source organism: Rhinoderma darwinii (assembly GCF_050947455.1). Classification (NCBI taxonomy): domain Eukaryota; kingdom Metazoa; phylum Chordata; class Amphibia; order Anura; family Rhinodermatidae; genus Rhinoderma; species Rhinoderma darwinii. The sequence goes on along the minus strand of NC_134698.1, from coordinate 72,463,752 downwards.
CACATGACACAATCTAGATGTGTGGTTTAATTGCCAAACCATCGAGCGATTGTATTTACATACAGCGATTTGAGGATCTTGCAATTTAAATTTTTAGCATACAGAACCTGAAGATCCTTTGTTGCGATGCGGCTATCGATAGCGGTCGTTTACAAGTATTCCCACTCTGAGACTATCGTAAGTGATGATCCAAATCAGTCAAACTGTCCACATTATCGAGGCATGAAAAGGCAACTTTAGTTACTAGACAGAAATGTATGTAATTTAGAGTCTCGACACAACACAGTCATTATCTAGCACCAGGTTTTGTCCTAAGCATCAGTACGGGTCCTAGCTCTCAAGCACCCACCAATTTATTCTCAATGACAAACCACATCATTTCTAACTGGAGAAAATGCTTTAGCGGGAATCTAAATGTAGAAAATACAGACAAAAAAAAATCCATGCAATTCTTCCGTTAGTAGTTCTTATTCTTATTCTTCCCTTCCCTCTTCTTCTTTGATTCTATTCTGCATCATATTGCAATCAAAACTTTGAGCAAATATTATAAGAATTCTTCTACAGATGTCCCAGGAGATCAGATATATCTCCTCCTTTTTCTCACAATCCTGTGTCTGGCTGAAAGACAACTGGCTGCAGCAGGATCCTCCTTCTGCTGCCCTGTATGAAATAGATCAGAACTGATAGGTCCCAGTTATTTGATCAAGCCCTCCCCCCAAAAAATGGAAAGGATAAGGATGAAATTCGATTTTATATTCAGAGCAAGAATGCTACAAGATTTTTACAATAAAAACATCCTCTGTTTTTCTTCTTTTTGCTTTTATCGTTCATTGCTACAGTAGGTTCCCTTAAATTGTTGATATGACAGTTCAAAGTAATGTAGAATAACTAACGTAGACATTAATGTTAAGCTGCACATGGCATACACATGTTGAAGATGGTAATAGTAAAATAGCAACAAAAGCACTTACTTTATGTCTTCATCCTTAAAACAATAGTGAATCTGTCAATAGATTCGGCCCTTATCAGTTTGATGTATAAATATGTATTGATTGCTGAAACAACCGGCAGCACACAAATATTTAGCTAAAATCTGAACAATTTTCACTTTCAGGCTATAGCAATTATAGTTGGAGCTGGAAAAGACTTAATTTGCTGCAGCCCTTTACTTCCACCCTGCTGATTTCAGTTGCAGAAACAGATAGATAGATAGATAGATAGATAGATAGATAGATAGATAGATAGATAGATAGATAGATAGATAGATAGATAGATAGATAGATAGATAGATAGATAGATAGATAGCTCAAGCTTGAGAAAGGCTCTAGAGGACAGAGCTGAAACATTACACATGGGGCAATAAAGTACCCTCTTTTTTTCACATACTACGGAGTGCTGCCTATTTTTTAGGTAGATAGATAGAGATGATAGATATTAGATAGATAGATAGATAGATAGATAGATAGATAGATAGATAGATAGATAGATAGATAGATAGATAGAGAGAGAGAGAGATAGATAGATAGATAGATAGATAGATAGATAGATAGATAGATAGATAGATAGATAGATAGATAGATAGATAGATAGATAGATAGATAGATAGATAGATAGATATCAAATAACAGGAACATCTTATATAAATAGAGAATTTTTAAGATGTTTGTGTGTCTGTGGAGGAAACTTGCTAGTTAAAAAAAAGTCCTGTGATTACAGCAGCCTCGGCACTGATTTTAGCAGTATTTAGGAGTGTGCTAACAGGGGAGAGGGGAGGAGAGGCAAGTGTAATGTAGGGTAGCAGGCTTGTAGAAACAGTGACCGGTCCTGGCTGCAGCTCCACTGTAAATGTAACATGGTAGACAATGAATCTAAGATCAATGTGAAGTTTTCAATGTTTACTGGAGGTAAGCTTTATATGCTATGCATTGGTAGAAAAAAGTAGTATATTGATAATATATCCATGTCATCATGCACAGCAATATTACATCTCTTAGGCCCCATGCCCACGACCGTGCCCGTAATCTGTGACTACGGGCACAGCTGGCCGCTGACGGCCGTGGACAGCCACCCGCATTTCCGGGCCATGCTCCCATATAAAGTATGGGAGCACGGTCTGTAAAAAGCAAAAAAATAGTTCTATCTGTTGCGGAGTCTTGCTATGGCACGGACACCTTCCCGGAAATATACGGGAAGGTGTCTGTGGGCAATAGAAGTGAATGGAGGTAATTACGGACCGTAGTTACGGATGAATTCTATGATCGTCTGCATGGGGCCTCAGTCAGTTTGTGGAAATTACTTTTTTCTGTTGCGGGTAAGGTATATTCCTTTGTGTCCAATGAATATCAGTCATATAAACAGATGTAACAAACAACCCATGAGAAGCTTTTGATTGTTTCAATGAAGCAAATGATGGATTGTAGCTACAAACATACAACATGATAAGTAAAACCAAGAACTGCATTTATTATTTCCTGCCGACAAGGAAATAAGATGTCAAAAATATCTCTTAGGAGAGATTGCCGAAACATGTGACCATCAAAGAGCGTTGTAATGTGTTTATTTGTTTAACATACTAGGAAATATTTGTCTACATTATAATAAAAAAATTAATTGTTTCATTTATTCAATGTTATAATTACAAATATATTTCATGTATTATAATAATAATAATAATAATAATAATAATAATAATAATAATAATCATAATAGCCTTCACTATAAAAATAAAAGCAAATAATAATATTAAGTATTATTTGTAATAATAGTTTTAGTATTATTTATATTTACAATTACAAAAACATATTTAATATTTAGAAAATACTATTATTTTATTTTTTATTATTATTATCATTATTATTATTTTCAAAGATAACAATAATAAAAATACCAATAATAATTTATTTTCCTTGCTCACAACTGAACTTCAGCAAGTAGCAAGAAAAAGAAGAGGAGGGATTAAACGGCACCATGGGCCCCATTTTAGTAGGCCTCATAGTAATCGTATAGACTTCTTTTATATGTGTTATCTTAAAGGGAACGTCCACCTTTTAGCACCATGTTATTATTAGGTTCCCAATTCTGCACTGATTAATTTCTTAATCTATTCTTATAGCGGTCAGAGCTCCATATTACTGATACAGAGCTCCAAATCGCCTGCACTGACATAGCATTAAATTCTGGCTACCTGCTGCCACCACTAGGGGAGCTTAGGAGCTTAGTGCAAACTGTTCAATGTATAAATGGTTGCAGTAAGCCCCTAAATTCCTCCTAGTGGTGGCTGCAGACAGGCAGAATTTGAACTCTATGTCCATAAATGCTTCTGAAAATGCTCTGACCGCTGTAAAAATATATCATGAAATTAATCAGCAAAAAAAAAAAAATGTGAACATTCACTTTAAGAGGATGAATTAGCAACTTTCTGCTACTTTTTAGAAACATATCACACCAAGCCTTCAATGCAATTAAATGCAGATATTTAAAATTATTAAGGCTGACACTGCAACATATAGTTCAGTTAATAAATGTGTTTTTTAATGACATTAAATGCATAGTGGCTGCTTCCTCTGTCTACATGTGTCGCTAATTGACTGATGTCATAATTAAAGTTGCTGAGATTTCATGCAGCCATTCTAGCTATAACTATAATACAAGCCCGTCCTAATTGTATAATGTCACTTTACTATAAAGAAAATTAGGGGTTAAATATCTATCTATCTATCTATCTATCTATCTATCTATCTATCTATCTATCTATCTATCTATCTGTCTGTCTGTCTGTCTGTCTGTCTGTCTCTATCATCTATCTATCTATCTATCTATCTATCTATCTCATATCTATCTATCTATCTATCTATCTATCTATCTATCTATCTATCTATCTATCTATCTATCTATCTATCTATCTATCTATCTATCTATCTGTCTGTCTGTCTGTCTGTCTGTCTGTCTCTATCATCTATCTATCTATCTATCTATCTATCTATCTATCTATCTATCTATCTATCTATCTATCTATCTATCTATCTATCTATCTATCTATCTCCTATCTATCTATCTATCTATCTATCTATCTATCTATCTATCTATCTATCTATCTATCTATCTATCTATCTATCTATCTATCTGTCTGTCTGTCTGTCTGTCTGTCTCTATCATCTATCTATCAATCTATCTATCTATCTATCTATCTATCTATCTGTCTGTCTGTCTGTCTGTCTGTCTGTCTGTCTGTCTGTCTGTCTGTCTGTCTGTCTGTCTGTCTGTCTCTATCATCTATCTATCAATCTATCTATCTATCTATCTATCTATCTATCTATCTATCTATCTATCTATCTATCTATCTATCTATCTATCTATCTATCTATCTATCTATCTATCTGTCTGTCTGTCTGTCTGTCTGTCTGTCTGTCTGTCTGTCTCTATCATCTATCTATCTATCTATCTATCTATCTATCTATCTATCTATCTATCTATCTATCTATCTATCTATCTATCTATCTATCTATCTATCTGTCTGTCTGTCTGTCTGTCTGTCTGTCTGTCTGTCTGTCTCTATCATCTATCTATCTATCTATCTATCTATCTATCTATCTATCTATCTATCTATCTATCTATCTATCTATCTATCTATCTATCTGTCTGTCTGTCTGTCTGTCTGTCTCTATCATCTATCTATCTATCTATCATCTATCTATCTATCTATCATCTATCTATCTATCTATCTATCTATCTATCTATCTATCTATCTATCTATCTATCTCTCTCATATCTATCTATCTATCTATCTATCTATCTATCTATCTATCTATCTATCTATCTATCTATCTATCTATCTATCTATCTATCTATCTATCTGTCTGTCTGTCTGTCTGTCTCTATCATCTATCTATCTATCTATCTATCTATCTATCTATCTATCTATCTATCTATCTATCTATCTATCTATCTATCTATCTATCTATCTATCTATCTATCTATCTATCATCTATCTATCTATCTATCTATCTATCTATCTATCTATCTATCTATCTATCTATCTATCTATCTATCTATCTATCTCATATCTATCTATCTATCTATCTATCTATCTATCTATCTATCTATCTATCTATCTATCTATCTATCTATCTATCTATCTATCTGTCTGTCTGTCTGTCTGTCTGTCTGTCTGTCTGTCTGTCTCTATCATCTATCTATCTATCTATCTATCTATCTATCTATCTATCTATCTATCTATCTATCTATCTATCTATCTATCTATCTATCTATCTATCTATCTATCTATCTATCTATCTCTCTCATATCTATCTATCTATCTATCTATCTATCTATCTATCTATCTATCTATCTATCTATCTATCTATCTATCTATCTATCTATCTATCTATCTATCTACATCATATTTCAATAGTCAAAGTGCATTTCCTCCTGGCAAAAAAGCACATGAGGATATGGTACTCCCCACACCCTTAATGCTAATATGTTGGATCCTATGGAAAGAGAATCACAGCACAGGCTCTCATCACCCACAAAAATAAGCAATGCAGCCTACCGGAACTTGGCCCCCTTTCTCCAGGGGCCCCATAGTAGTCACATGAGCTTACTCTATGGTAAATACAAATTTGGCTATGATGCAATTGTTTTATATCACTGCATTACAAAGCAGGGTTGTCGGGTACGGGTGTGGGACATCTAAAAGAAGATACCTATTTGGTTAGGGTTAAATTTTTATTTTTTGTGACATCTAAATACAAATTTGTTTACTAAATTACCAGAAAAGAAGAAAAACTCAGTGTCTTACGTTGAGAGGGGTATTTTTTTTCTCCATTTTTTGAAAAATATTTTTTTCATTTATATGAAAATGTTCTTTGTAGACATTTTCGTCCCCACCAATGACATTTGTTGTTGAAATTAATATATCCAAAAAGTTCTCATTCCAGCCGTGATCCTTTTACTCTTTTAGCATTTTAACGGCCATTTCTACCGTCGCCCTGCGCTTCTTGTAACTGGAGATAAGCAGAGGCGATTATTTCTTAATGAGTACATCTTAGAAAATGGAACGAAGTGGTATACAAAAAAAAATATTCTTATAATTCATATCATGCAGTTCTGTATATGCCTACACCACTTCACATAGCTCAGACCTACGGGTAAATAATGTTCTTTAAAAAAAAAATGACAAAAAAATCTGCCGTCTCTCATGTTAATCCCCTTTTTTCACAAACATCTTTGCTGCATTATAAGAGACTAAATCCTTGTGGCCATTAAACATTCTATTTTTGGCCACTGCTATCTCTCTCGTACATAATTTTGGATAATCTTTTAAATTCACACAGTATAATCACAAATTGAGAAGTGGGCCAGCATTAATCTAAGGATTATGAAAATGAAAAATATTATGTTCAAAAGAGTCCCTAGAAGAATTATTCCTTAGCCGATAACTTTAATTTACAGTTATTTTTCCTGCTTTAGAGGCTTATTTAAATGTCATTAACTCAACAAAGATGTCTCTTTTTCACCTTGTGTTGACTCTTATAGTGTTTTTATATTTTCCTTGTCTGAATTTTTGTAAAAAATAAATAAATTGGAATGTGACATGGTGAAATTATGGTGGAAGTTAAGATCACATCTACATATGTACTCGAGGGGGTCAACATTTAAAGGGATTGTCCCATGACTAAATATTCCATTTATCTGTTAGATCAGGCAAAACAGAACAATTCTTTTATTGGAATCATTTTAAAAATAATCCTCCTGCACCTAGATATTGCTGTTATATACTGGTAATGGCGCCCCCTAATGTTATTATATTTCCTTCTTAGAATGTCCACCTAATGCGTACAGTGCTGGTGGTCACACATGCCCAGTAGCTCAGTCCCATCGCCCAGATACTCTTGTACACGGAGTCATTCTTGCTATTGTGCAGGTCAGCCAATAAGATTTGGTGAACTAGGAGCTACTACTTCTCACTGGCAGTGGACATATTAGGAAGATATTCTGGGAGGTAATCAAAATAACACCAGGGGGCGCTATAACAGGCGTGTAACAGCAATATCTACATGCAGAAACATTTGAAAAAAAAAATTCCAATTGAATGATTGTTATGCTTTAGAAGATCACAAATTAAATACTTTTTAATTGTCGGACAACCCCTTTAGGACTCAACCAATAACTATAATAATGCAGCCTGTTTAGTGACTTTAAAATTCATTCCACACCTTCTGAATGCAAGGGGTTCATGATGTGGTTTAGATCAGCGTTTCTCAACTCTGATTCTAAAGTACCCCCAACAGGTCATGGTTTTTAGGATTTCCTTCGTATTACACAGGTGATATAAATATCTATGCAGCAGGAGTTCACCATCTTGAACTGTTGGATGTACTTGAGAACTGGAGTTGAGAAACATTGGTTTATACTATGTAGAATGGACTCCAATTATAGGGTATTTAAGATCTAGTGTGGGCCATTCTGGGGCTAAAAACAACTAAAAACAACTAAAAAGAATAAATAATAATTTAAAAAAAATGTAGTTGTCATTTCCCTTTGCCCACATGGCAGAAGGGCTTACAATGGGCAGCGGTGCCTCTATAACAAAATCAAAATGGGGTGTGTTTTTTAAATCTCCCAAAGTCTATCCACCGTGTTGTCCACCATACAATCCATCGGCAGTGATTAGGTGACTAACATCTTGGCACATCTTTGGACAAAGGAAGGAGGAGGTGTTCTTCAAAGGGGTGTTCCTTGGCATAGGTATAGTTTGTCTTCTGCTTCCCCACTTTCCAGGCACTTTCTTTGCTTTACCTTTATAGAATGAATGCCCACGTGTTATGGCAAGGACCATCTAATGATAAACCTGCTCAGAATCATGATTGTACCAAATCTCTGGACCATTAAAAACTCTATGGATAGTAACTATGAAGTGGTTTGAGTAGTGGCACCTATAGTATCGAGAAGGTACTACAATGAATAATTGTATTTAAAATAAAATAGAAAATATCACGACCACATGATGGGAGTTGCAGTTTGTAACAGTTAGAGGGCTACAGGTTGGAGATTACTGCCCTACGAGATGATCTAAATGCAACATTAATATCTCTATATTTGTCAGAAAAATTTCGAGCATACTGGAAAGTCCTCCAGTAATAGATTTGTAGCTAATAATAGTTGACCTTTAAATTTGTGAACCCAGGCTCATTAGACGATAACTGAGTAAAAAGACAATAATACTGAGGTAACACAATCAAGCGTTACATCCCATAAATGCTGGAAGCAAATGTGACACAAGTGGCTCCACTCCACTAATTTGTTTGTAAATATTTTGATTACTAAGAACGTCTCAGTCTAATGTGGTGTAATTATCCCCTCGTTACTATGGGTTGTGATGGTCGCATCGTTAACTCTATATGTGTAAAAAAAATAAAAAATACTATGAGACAAGGAAAAGAAATCAATTAGACTTATGTATCAAATCTGTCTCAGCCCATAACCTAAATAACCAATTAGAAGTCATGTTATATATTAATGCTCATGTTTATATTATCTACATACTTAGCTATGTGTTAATAAATATTTACTTCCTCTTTATAGAATTATTATTTTTCCAGAATCATTCCTTCCTTCCTTCTTCATTCTTCACTTCTTCCCTCCTTCCTTCCTTCCTTCCTTCCTTCCTTCCTTCCTTCCTTCCTTCCTTCCTTCCTTCCTTCCTTCCTTCCTTCCTTCCTTCCTTCCTAGTTTCTTTCTTTCCTTCCTTCCTTCCATCTTCATTCATTCCTTCATACCTTCCTTCTCCTTCCTTCTTCATTCATTCCTTCACGCCTTCCTTTCTGCCTTCATTTCCTCCCTTATTCCTTCCGTCTTTATTTCCTTCCTTCCTTGTTCATTCATTCATTCCTTTACTCCTTTTCTCCTTCCTTTCCCCACAATTCATTCCTTCCTTCCTTTCTTCCTCCCTTCCTTCATTTCCTTCTTGCTTCATTCATTCCTTCACTTCTTCCTTTCTCCTTCCTTCCTTCCCTCCCTTATTCTTTTCCTCCTTTCTACCCTTCTTTCCTTCCTTCTGTCACGGAGCCTGTAGAAGTAGTTACTGTCACGGAGCCTACAGAGGATAATGTGGACCCACTGTGTTGCCAATGGATTTGACGTGGTGCTTAACTGGGGATCAGAGACTAAGGGATAGTTAGGTGTTCCCCCTTTAACCTCCGCACAAAGATGTAGACTTGGCAGCTAGTATTCCCAGGTCACTACCCCCAGAGTAGTCTATGTTAGCAACAGCCGACATGGACAGGTGGGGTACTATAACGAGAGGCAAGATACAGGTAAACGGTAAACAGTCAAGTAGTCAGGGCAGGCAGGTGAAGTTAAAGTCAAGCAAGGTCGATAACGGATAATCAAATACAAGATTCAGGAGTATACTACTAGCAAGATAGCGTAAGAACCTAATTGCTCAGGCATGGAGCAATGTAGGAGAGACCTTTTTATTCTGGGAACAATGGGTGAAATTTTGACGTGCACTGGCCTTTTTAAAGAAGATGAGTCAGCACTAGGAGCAGAGGCAGAAGAGCGCCGGTGGTGTAGGAAGCCGCCAGCAGCATGGACAGGAAAAGGGGAGCGGTGCAGGCCAGTAGTCAGAAGTCGCTGGGGACTAGTGAGTATATGGCGGCAGTGGTAGCGAGAGGCAGTGGCGGCCATTATACCTGCCTTCATTCATTCCTTCACTTCTACCTTTCTTGCTTTCATCTTTCGTCTTTTCTCCCTTTTTTCCATTTCTTGCTTCCTTCCTTCCCTCCTTCCCTAATTCCTTCCTTCCCTCCTTTATTCCTTTCTTCATTTTTATATTCCTTCATTCCTTCCATCATTATTTTTTTTTCTACCTTCAATTGACTGAAAGGAAACATAAATCAATAAATCCTGAATCTTGAATACACACTCCAATAAGAATGACCTGACAATTGAACATGGAAGGAGATAGCACCATTAAATCTACATTTACAAATCTCATATAGGACAACCTTGAGGCATATCTGGAGACATTCCAAAGACAAATCATCACCGAGCAAACAGAATCTCTGCCAGGTACAGATTACTTGTTATAGAATAAAAGAGAGACACTATGTGACATCACCGCGTTTTACAGATAATACGTTCTTACAACAGGGAAAGTCCTCTCATGTGGAATAACACAAACCTTCTACTTACTACTGTCAGGTGTAGACATGGGATATTTTACTATATCCCATACCTCTATCTATCTATCTATCTATCTATCTATCTATCTATCTATCTATCTATCTATCTATCTATCTATCTATCTATCTATCTCATATCTATCTATCTATCTATCTATCTATCTATCTATCTATCTATCTATCTATCTATCTATCTATCTATCTATCTATCTATCTATCTATCTATCATCTATCAGAAAATGGCGACAGCACTCGGCACCACCAATGGCACCTAAGCACTATCAATAAATAAATATGCATTAATGCATAATCTACTTACAATAGGGAAGTTCTTAGCGCACATTTCGATCAAATTGTGTGAGCCCACCTGCCACGACAAGACGACTTCACTTATAAGGTGGGTCCCTACACTGCAAATACAACCTGTTCTGGGTCTAAGCCTGCAGAATATATTTGTGGATGGTAGGAAATAGCTATAAACGAAGTAAAATCACCCAGGCCAGAATTGGAGGAGTGCAAGATCAAAAATGGAGGCAGTCACTAACCCCACATATACTGTATACAATACACAAGAAAGGTTGACAATACACAAGAAAGATTGGTCAGCACATTCCAGAAAAATAAAAAAAACGTGTACAGGTGCAAGTACGCCCGTGACTGCAAAACAATACTCAAGAAAATGGCGACAGCACTCTGTGAACACCAATGACACCTAAAACCCTATTTATAAATAAATATGTATTACTGCTAAATATATTTACAATAGTAAGGTCACCTTGTCGTGCAAGGTCATACAGGTCGCCTTGTCGTGGCAGGAGGGCTCACACAATTTGATCAAAATGTACGCTAAGAACCTCCCTATAGTAAGTAGATTCAGCAGCAATGCATATTTATTTATACTGCTTTAGGTGTCATTGGTGTTTGCAGAGTGCTGTCGCCATTTTCTTGTATAGTGTTTGCAGTCATGGGCGTACTTGCACCTGTACACGTGTTTTTTATTTTGCTGGAATGTTCTGAACAATCTTTCTTGTCTATCTATCTATCTATCTATCTATCTATCTATCTATCTATCTATCTATCTATCTATCTATCTATCTATCTATCTCATATCTATCTATCTATCTATCTATCTATCTATCTATCTATCTATCTATCTATCTATCTATCTATCTATCTATCTATCTATCTATCTATCTATCTCATATCTATCTATCTATCTATCGATCTCATATCTATCTATCTATCTATCTATCTATCTATCTATCTATCTATCTATCTATCTATCTATCTATCTATCTATCTATCTATCTATCTATCGCATATCTATCTATCTATCTATCTATCTATCTATCTATCTATCTATCTATCTATCTATCTATCTATCTATCTATCTATCATCTATCTATCTATCTATCTATCTATCTATCTATCTATCTATCTATCTATCTATCTATCTATCTATCTATCTATCTATCTATCTATCTATCTATCTCATATCTATCTATCTATCTATCTATCTATCTATCTATCTATCTATCTATCTATCTATCTATCTATCTATCTATCTATCTATCTATCTATCTATCATCTATCTATCTATCTATCTATCTATCTATCTGTCTATCTGTCTGTCTGTCTGTCTGTCTGTCTGTCTGTCTGTCTGTCTGTCTGTCTGTCTTTCTTTCTTTCTTTCTTCTTAAATTTCCTTTATCTAAAAGTATACTTTATATATTTAATAGCCCACAGGGCTGTGGGAGAATCACCAAATCCCACAGTTCTATTCAGTTATCCAACGTCTGTCAAAGGCATTAATGTTAAAAATATCATTTGCATTTATATATTTTTCTAATTCAACAAAAAAATAAAAATAAATGACACAACATTTCAAATAGTCTTAATTAAACATTGTCTACCATTCTTTGTATACAGCTCCTAGGCAGACCTATGGTTACACACTACAAACACACCCCATTAGGTAGTCTGGTCCTGCAGTCATGTTTTACTCCTTTCCATCTGCCTCCTCTTCTTGGTAACACACCGACAGTAGAAGAGGGAGTAGAAAAGTTGCGTAACACATGACTGTAGGATCAGACCACACACAGGGAAACACATAGGTCCAATAAGAACTGTATACGCAAAACGGCAGGAGATTTTTATTCAAAACTATTGCTTTATTTTTTATTTGAAATGCATTGGTGTAATAGGAAACATGGTTGCAAAAGTCTACACACCCCGTGGAAATGTCTGTTATTGCAAATCCATTTAACACTAGACCAATTGAAAACATTGCACGCCTACAGTAAAGAAAATCTGCGAATGAATAAATATTTTAATAGGTAGAATGAAAAACTAGGAGCATTGATAATTATTTCCCAGGGTGTATTGGAAATACTGTTTATACATTAATGAAATGCATCGTCTTATCTTACAGGACATACAAATGGAAAATCTTTCCGTAAAATTCATTAATCAGAATAAATAGACGTCTCATCACGTGTCATTTAATCTTTTTAATTAAACTGAATTCTAATAATATCACATTGGCAGAACAGAATGTAGCCCCGCAGGAAATTCTTACAAATGATCCCGGGCATTATTTCCTATACATTCACTTATGTCTGACAGCTCTACATCTCTCACCGAGGGAACTTCAAGTCGTGGTGGTTACATTTCATTCATGTATATAGAGAGTACCTGGCAGCTACCCACCCCAATGCAAAATCGGTAACAGTGCCCCCACCTACATGGACCATTTATACTACTAGGGTCTTCTTATGTGGCAGAGGGGTCTTTAGGCTGGTACCAGGGCCTGGTTGTGACTGCCACTTCATCACCCCTCTAGCTATGCCCTGTACCGCATTTACATCTGAGGAGCCTGTAGGCATGGGTGGTCTGTTGTCTTAGGCTCCGCCCATCAAGTAGACCACGACTTAAAGGGATTTTCCAGACTTTTTTTTTTTATCTAGCCCTTTTGTTTTTTAAGAATAAGAAGGTTTTTCAATTACATATTTAAAAAAAAAAAAATCACCTGCCTACCTCCATACAGCACCCACTGACCTATGTGCATGTAAACATTGCAGCAGTGCTCAGGTCCGTACATGCCATCCCCGTCTATCATTGTCTGTGCGATGTATAGTGTCCCCACTGCGGCTGTGTAACAAACTGTCCATATGTGACCCAGCCGCAGCAGAAAAAAACTTCTGCGTTCTCTGTTTTAATTATCGTATATTAATTATTAGTTTCTACTCCATTCACATCCAAAGTTAAATTAAGGATTCTGCAGATTTTCTAATACAAGAAAACAGTGTATTATATTAGAAATGCAAGTCACACAGTTTGACTGTCTGTAGTGTGTTAACATAGATGTAGCAGGGGTTAATTACGTCTGACGCCTTAGACCCTCAAGGGGTCTGTCACCAGAATGTCCGTATTAAACTAGTACCAGGGTATTGTAGAGGAGACTCTCCTGCTTCTAACGTTTATTTTAATTTTCTGCTTACTGCCACCTTTGTAGAGAAATAAGTTTTATTAACTTTATGCTAATGAGCATTTAGGTGCCACGAGGGTGTGACCGTTGCTCCAATATGCTCCGACGTCACTCCCCAGTTCAACCCCCCCCCCTCCCTCTCTTCTTACATTGATTGACAGGGGCCTGGCCCCGTACTGTCTATAACGCGCGCGCATCCCTGCTCTTGACTCGGCGCATGCGCAGGAGCACCGATTACAACGGAGAGCAGAAAGATCGTACTGCTTCTTCATTTCTTCTCCATTCACATCCAAAGATAAATTAAGAATTTTGCAGGTTTTCTAATATGGGAAAGCAGTGCATTATATCAGAAATAATAGTAACACAGTTTGACTGTCTGTAGTGTGTTAATACAGATGTAGCAGGGTTAAATTAAGCCTTATCTGAGTTAAGTCCCACTTTATATATTATTACTATTGTTCATTTTAACATATATGTAATAAAAGGTAGATTTTATATTCATACTTTGTGTATTCTGGTTTGCATGAATCCTGTCAGGCCGATTATTAATTTAGTATATGTATGTGGAGTTTGATCCCCGTTCCAATTTTTTGGACCCTATTTAAGATCTTTTATACATAGTCAATGCAAGGCTCAGTGAAGCTGACGTAAAGCACATGAACACCTTTGAAAACCATTTTACAGTTTATATATAGAATGAATCTTCATAAGAAAGTTGAGTCACTTTGTAAATACATGACATTTCTTATTTTTTACTGATCCCGAGTTAAAGCCTGTACTATACTCCAGAGCTGCATTCACAATTCTGCTGGTTGTCATTGGAAGCAGTCAATAAGCTTGTTGTCAGACACACCCCAAACAATTTTGCTGAGCTTCAATAATTCATACTTTATGTATTCTGGTTTGCATGACTCCTGTCAGGCCGATTATTAGTTTAGTATTGACCAAGTATAGTCTGGTATCCGCTGTACCGATATTCTGCTAATCAGAGCAGAGGAGCTGAGCAGATTGATATATATTTGTGCAAAAAGATTTAGTATAATCACTAGCAGTCCTATAGGGGGCAAAGATCTAACTGCTCTTTCTGTATTCACACTCACAAAGGGCATACTGTCAATCATTGGTTGAGACCGCCCTCTAGACTCTTTAGCCCACAATGAGCCTGGTATTTAAATCAATAAATGACAGGTTATCCTGAACCTTTCTGCACAAATGTTATATCCATCTGTTCAGCCCCTCCTGTCCTATAACACGCTGCCTGCAGATCAGACGTCATGTTCAACATGACAGGTCCCCTTTAGATGCACATAGACTGTCACCAATGCCATTTACAAATTCCCAGCCTGTTCCTCCATGAAGTCTTTCTTCAAGAGGCTCCACACTAGAAAACTATTCAGAAAAGTAAAAACCTGTTAACATCCCGCTATTGAGAGTACAGCCCTGATTGACAGGTATGACTGAGGACGGGGTCCTCTATGTATTTGTCAAACACTCCTGTCTCTGGGCAGCTGATATACTGCATTGCCTCCATGCTGTAAATCTGGCCTGTCATGAAGAACTGTGATCTATTTATTACAGAAGTGCTGACTGCATCTGTTTTCTCAATTAATATTTTATTACACCGTAATATCTTGACAGCAGGATCCTCACTTCTTATTATATCTTTGTGGCTCAATTTTTTTGGATACACTATTTGTAAAAACTTTGCAATGCTGACATGCCAATTAGATGTATGATCTTTATGGGGTTGACTAATGTTAACAACACCTGAACAATGGTGCGTACCCTACAGGCAACCTAGGTGACTGCTTTGGGGCCCTAAATAGTTTGCCCTATTGTTCTTCTCCATGGGAAGTTTAAACATGGAAGTTCCTTTTATTGTGCAAGTAGATGAGTAGGAACAAACACCAGACTATCCTGTTAACATGGTAAGATGGCAAGATGGTATGAACCCGCACCAGGAATGGGGTGACAGACAACCTATAAAGCTGCTTATAAACTAGTTCAAACATTTTCTTGGTAATATAACCTATTGGTCTTGGCAATTTACCCATTGGTCTTAATCCTGGTAATGTAGCCCATTGGTCTTGGTAATTTAACCATTGGTCTTAATCTTGGTAATGTATCCCATTGGTTTTGGTAATTTAACCATTGGTCTTAATCTTGGTAATGTATCCCATTGGTTTTGGTAATTTACCCATTGGTCTTAATCTTGGTAATGTATCCCATTGGTTTTGGTAATTTACCCATTGGTCTTAATCTTGGTAATGTATCCCATTGATCTTAATAAGGCACTCCATTGATCTTGGTAAGACACTCCATTGATCTTGGTATTGGTAATGTTCCCCATTAGTTTTGGCAAAGTACCCTATTCATCTTGATAATGTAGCCCATTAGTCTTGGTTTTGGTAATGCCTCTTATTGGTCTTGGCATTGGTAACGTACTCTATTAGTCCTGGTAATGTACTCTACTGATGATTGAGTTGTTACCATAGTAATCCTGCTCAGTACGATAGGAAGCCCAGGTTTTGATATTTAATGAAGTACTCTATTAATTTTGTTAATGTACCCCATTGGTCTTACTAAAGTACCATTTTAGTCTTGGTATTGTACCCCATTGGTTGTGGTCTGGCAATCTGTCCTATTGGTCTTGTTAATGTTCCCAATAAGTCTTGGTAATATAACCCATTAGTCTTGGTATTGTAATGTACCCAATTAGTCTTAGTAATATACCCCATTAGTTTTGGTAAAGTACTCTATTAATTTTTGTAATGTATGACATTGGTCTTGATAAAGTACATTATTAGTCTTGGAAATGTACCTCATTGGATGTGGTCTTGGCAATGTTCCCTATCGGTCATGGTCTTGTTAATAAAACTAATTGTACCTAATGTACCTATTAACCTATTGTTCCTGGTACTGTAACCCACTGGACTTTTTCTTGGTAGTGGACCCTTCTATGCATACCATACATTAAAAATCTGAATATTTTCCATTGCGGAACTGTAACGTCCGCAGACTGCCGCCTTCTCTCACCTCCCGGCGGCCGTTACCGCAGACCTTTGCGCTCATGCTGGCGTCTCCCTCCCCGGAGACGCCGACACATGTGGCTTTGCAGCCAAGCTGCCTCTCCTAGGGTGTGCGCGCACTCTCGTGCTAGGCCTTAAAGGGCCAGTGCGTGCATCGGTAAAAAGTTCCCTAACCAATCCCCAGATCACCCTGGACTATAAAAAGGCTCTGACCTTCCACCCCTTGCCTGAGCGTTGTTGTTCTATTCCAATGTTAGTCTAAGCAAATGGTCCCTTAGTTGTACCCTTCTCGCAGTGTTCCCAAATCCTGCTTCCCGTATACTGTATCCTGTTGCTGTGTTTGTTCATGAGTCGAAGTCTATTGTTGGAGTGGAGTGTGTCTCATCTGCCATGTCCATTGTCAACTGCCACGTCTGGTGTCACCTGCCACATCCAGTGTCACCTGCCATGCCAAGCATCATCTGTGCCAAGTGTTTGGTACACCACGTGTCTGCTTCTCCGATTATCTGCCAGATCAACTTCCCAGGTACTCTTACCCTAGAGACTGTTATTAACTGTCATTTGGGAAGCTGCTACTCCGCCTAGTAGGTCCATATACCCCATAGCCGTGACATGAACTAGTTACTAAACTTATAATATGCTTTGTAGAATAGTTGTAGGCCCATATTTATTTTACCCAAAGAAAATATCGGACTAAGAAAAACAGCTTAGAGTCTTATCATACATTGAACACTTTGATCAGCAAAGCATTCACACGCAGCCTAAGTAAGCTAAGCTGTATGGAAGATCCCATCTGTTTTTCTAATTACTTCCTTCAAAAGTAGCTTCACTTGTTTTTGTCCTAGAGCTTTTCTTGTTGAATCAGCAGCTGTACGCACTTATAGAAAAGTTACATTCGTAGCTAGGAATCTATTATGCCATTCTCCTTTAATGATGAAGTATTGCCAAAAATCTGTTGCTATAAACACACGATTAGGGAGGTTTAAAGAATGCAAGAGCACAATGAGATTTTGTTTGCGAAAAAGTTGATTCTACTCTTTTTGTTCTTTGCACTTCCCTGTCCCATGAAAGGGCTGAGCTCAATGAAATGTACACTTCAAAAATGAGTATAGCTGTGTAATCTACTTTCTTCTCACACAGTTTGGGCTCAATAAGATTGAAGGGGTATTACCAGAATGGGTAAGTATTCATAAATGTCTGATCGTGGGCAGTCCCACCTGTCATTAGAATAAAGGTCCCGAGCACCCAGTACATCCACACTGCACAGTGAGGAGGAGCTTGTATAGAGCAGACAAGCATGTGCCCTTCCGCTCCATTTAATGTCTATGGGACTAACGGAACAGGTAAGCGGCTGTCTCCGTCAGTGTCAAAGTCTTTGAATGGAACAACAACGGGAATACTTGCATTTCGATCCATTTACAGCTCTCCTTACTATGGACATGCATTGAGTAGGAATGGGGTGTCCAGGACTTCCTTTCTACTGGTGGAAATCCAAGCGATGGTGCCCCCAATGATCAAACAAATCACTTTTCACCTATCCCGTTCATAGGTAATAATACTCCATTGTGGGAATACTTCTCCAAATAAAGTCGTAACTTATACATCATGATCATCTCATGTCGGCCGAGGATGTATAAATATATCCTTTATTGACTTGATTGGGGGTGATGTCATTTTATGACATGAATCAAGAGGTTGGTAGGGTTGGACTGGCCCACCAGAGTATCCTCTCATAGAAGGAGGCTCTGCTAGTCCAGCAGAAGACAACCTTATTTAGAGGTGAATTTGGACTCCATTATTTGCCACTAGGGACTATTTCTAATGGGTTGATTCTAAAATAACTTATTAGACCTTATTGATAATATGTCCTGTGTGTATAATGATTACAACAAAGAAAATGATGTCATTAAAAGTGGACGTGCACATGTTCTGTATAGATGAAGGATGGACTTCAGAATAATTTCGTCTGGTAAGCCCAAGGTTCTCCAGTCCGATGCTGAGTAAAATATCTGAACCTATCTCTGCACACTAGGATTCCAGATAAATACAATTTAAGAAATAAATAGATCTGACACTTTTATTTGCAATAACATGGGATTATATGACACTATAATTTATTTAAAGGCACATTACAGGCAGATATTTTTTCATGCTCCTTCCCCGTGGAAATTACAACACATGCATAACAGGCCTGGGAATTGACAATTACGACTCGTGTCTGTATCCCGATATCTGGTTTTATGATTTTGGTAAACAGCTATGTTAAGTAAATCAATACATCTGTATAGAGAAATTCATTACGGCTAAATGGCCAGATGTATAGACTGTATATTTTATTTTTATTGTTGGACTCCAAAGTAATTTCCATAGAGATGCCGTTTTGGAAATAAATTCATGTATTACTTTGGAATATTCACATGATTTTGCAGCGCTGTAAATTAGGTAATGCTACACTGACAGCCTAGACTACGGATTGGTACAGAGACGAGTGGAGGGGACAAGAGCAAAACATCTAAATGTCAACCAACTCAATCCTGGAGTTGGTGACCAAGACAGCAAAATAAGGCAGATTTATTATTATGTTTTTAAACTTTTGTTGAACTTTGGCTCATGTTAAGCCACGTCGTCTTTTTCTCATCCATGTCTATTTTCTAGGCACTTTTTGAATCTGTCTATGAGTCACAAAAAGGGTCTAAAACACATAATAAATCTGGTGCACAACATGTATGCCAGTTTTTTTGTGCAAATTGAGCCAGAATTCTGGTGCATTTAGCTTAGTAAATCTCCACCAATATGTTTAGGCACCCCCAACTTCACATCCCTTGTAGAAGAGAGGGAGCAGAGCCCATGCATTGCTTACCTCTGTCCTGTTTATTGGCAATGTGATGTCTATGGAGAAGGGATGCCATGCATAGATGACCCTGAGCATAATTGTGGCAATTTTTCATAGGTTATGAGCAAAAATTTACCAACTATTGTGTTGGATATGGAAATTGATAGTGTTTCTTTTAATTTGTTTTTGTTCAGAGATCCATTCTGATCTTTATTGATCACCTCCAATCATGACAAATATTTGGCAATCAGTTGAGTCAAGCATGATCATTCACTGTGAAGCCCATTGGACATACGTACTGTATTATTTGTTATAATTATGCTACTGTACATCTTCAAGACATTCTCAGTTTCTTGCCATATAGAAGTCTATAGCTGTGTGACTAAAGCTGGCTAAATACTTAAGAACAATTTTGGTTGACTTTAACCATTTTTCCCCAATTTTTGGCCATTAAATGGCCACATTGTCATGTCAGGGTGACCTATTAACAACAGATAATCTGTCAGAGTTCTGATCTGTTGTGTTACGGTTTTGTTTTTTTGTCTGGTAGTTGGCCATAACTTTTTGTTCATGGTACGATCGGCTTTTATAAAAATTTATTTTGCTATTTTTTATTTCTTGTAGAACCTGTCAATCATGTTATGTATGGTGGTAGCATCAGCCAAAAGTACAATCAACTGCCAATCGGTAGTCAATCGTTTGGCCACTGTCTTATTGGCCAACAACTACTTCCTGACTGCTTCCTAGTTCTACGTAAATTAAAAATATACTTGTTGCTTCCCGGCATGAACCGAGTAGTGGATTCCCACCTAATGTTGCCAGTGGAGCTGAATACTTTTTTTGATTGGATGGGAATCTCATATAAAATATGATTAGCACACCAGACATGAAAAACATCACAAGTAGCAGTCAAGGGGTTCAGAACTTACACACCAGTTACAGTTGGCATAAGATGTTCCAAGGGTGTTTATTGATGGTCTCCAATATTGGGGGGGCCTGGAACTGATAGATAAGATACCTACCCAAATACTTAAATTTGAAAAACCAACGTATAAGGAAAGACTCAAAAATACGTTGCTATATTTCAGGAGTTAAGATGTGCTGAATGTCTATGAGATCTATAATTCCTACTTAAAGCTCAGTTGGGATGTAATGTGTGTGCCCAATGATGATTATAATGCTAAAATATGTAAAAATGTGTAAGGTGATCAAACATTGTATTTATGAAATAGTTAGATTTTTTTTCTGGTGCATATCCCTGAGCTACGCATGATGAACTCGACACAGATCTACCTAAACCTCGGTGTAGCGCAGTTCATTAAGGAGATGCAAATGCTCAATCATCACATCTCAGCTGTTTCTAATGACCCAGAAGCATCTGGTAACTTTCATTATAAATAATCACTTGATTCAAAATTGTGTCATCATGATTTTTTTTTTCTCTATTTGGTGCTTTGAAAATGAGGAAAGTTGCAATCAACATTTTGGCAAAACTGCTGCCTTCAGGATCCCAAAGATGGGAATTATGCAACATTTAAAGCTTGTCTGCAGACTGTCCTAGAAGTCTATAGGACTAACAATATAAAAAAAAACTAAACTAAATACCGAACTTAAAGGGGACCAAAAACTATTAGCAGTGTAGTCTCTGCAGTATGTGAGTACAGCCGCTAATATACATTCTGGTCCCCCATCGCGCCGATTCTGAGATTTTCATAGCGCTGCCGGGGGACGGGAAATCTAGTTGCACAGTCTTCTTTGATGACGATACGACTTCACAAGATTGACCCGCTGTAGTCTATGTACAAGCAGTAGCAGTAGTACATTGATTTAACAGAATATAGCGGGGTCGGTCACGTGACAAAGAGTAGTATGGTCTTTAAAGAAGGCTGTGAGCTAGACCTCCGGTCCCCCGGCAGGGCTATAAAAATCTATGAAAATCTCGGGGGACCAGAATGTATATTAGCGAGTTTACACACATACTGCAGTGACTACACTGCTAATAATTTTTGGTCCCCACATAAAGCCTTAGTTCAGTGCCAAAACACATACAACAGACCATGTAAAATTATTGTAGTTGTTTTTCTTTGTGACACCCTCTTCTGCTCCAAAGATGTCCTCCTGTCTGCCTCCATCAACCAAATGACATCACTTCCAGTCTCAGTGACCTTGAAGTCGAGTCTCCTAACAGACCTAAGTGTCGTAGTCACAGGTTTATGGGAGAGAACAGAGCAGGCAGGTTCCACCCAAGAAGCCAGAAGTAGTTATGGAAGATGGTACCCCGTCCCACTTCGTGTATGGCCAGCTTTAGTCTTAAGAAGTCAACACTGTTACTACTTTTGCAAATCTTATGTTCAATTTTACATACTACTTGAGTCATGTTCCAAGGCTCTATAAAGTATCGGACATTGTCTTACAGGGTAGTCATCTATAGGTTGCACTAAAGAGACAGTTTTCTTAAATCTGGAGGAGAGCTATTCTGCATACTTTTCCCAGGGAGCATTGCTCTTAAGACTCCCTACCAGCTGGATCTCCACAAGAAGAAACAGGGCCTTCCAAGTACAAACTATTTTACCTACGGTAGTTTTTTTTGCCTAAAGGTTGATAGCGCCTGAACTTATTTAATCACAAGCAGAGTATTCAGGATCTAAATGTTTAGACACTTTTCAAAACTGACCAAGTTGGCATTGAAAGTGTCTAAATCAGTGGCGCACGGCACATACTCTATTTATGTACTATTGTTTTTATTATATGCTGCCACATTTTGATTAGGAAATCAAACCTTTTACTTTGAGAACTTGTTATCACGTTTTAGACTATAGGGGCCATACTAAGGTTTTTTGTGAAGTAAATGATAATATAATTGTATTTTTATTCATTCATTTATATATTTTGTGTCAAAAACATTCCATCACCTTTTATATAATGTAAAAAAAAAAAATCTCCAATTTCTCCTATACTTTTTAATACTTACAAATGTGGCTGGATTTTCTCCAAACTCACTAAAGCAAGGTAACATCTTCAAATTTGAGCTGTCTCTCTCTCTCTCTATCTGTCTTTGACTTTTGCGTCGGCTTCTGAAAGGACATTCAAAAAGGGCAATCTCATTTACTGTTCTACCAGTCATGCCCTGCAAATAGAGATCAGTAAATCTTTCAAATTCTATTCTCCATTGATTCTGCAAAATTGAAACCTGGCAAATCGATTCTACCATCTCCACTGGCCAAATTATTCAGTAGGAAATATAGTGAAACATTTGGGTGACCTGGAGGTTCCAATTCATATATATAAAAAAATTCTATATTTTTAAAAGGCCACTCTAGAATGGCCGCTTATAAGACAAAACCCTTTGGCCAATTGCAACCTGATGGCACCAAAATTTCCAATCAGTTGAAAAAAATGTATTGACTTAAAGGGGTTGTCTGGTTTAGAAAACTCACTTTCAAATATTCTTTAAGAGAATTCTTTGTAAATTGAGGGGAGTCCCTTTTCAGGACCCTCTTCTATTAGTTAATACAGCTACAATAGCATTTCTCATAGTGGAGGATCCATCACCTCCTCAGCCTATCGATTTTAATGGGAACTGTGTAATGTTTTATTTGCCTTGTATATATTCTTTATATGTATATATATATATATATATATATATTATATATATATATATATATATATAATATTTCTAATGCGACGTTACGTGATATTTGCCATCTGGCTCTTAACCAGGTCATCGATATATATTAAATTAGGGCACATGAATCATAGAGAGTCGATGACCCACACTAATACATTTTAAATCTTAATTTGGCATGAGAGGGCTCTGGATTAAGAAAAATCGCTGCAAGGTTAAACTAACCACATAATTGCTATTTTTTTTTTCTATATCTACAATAGAAATTACCCCTTAAGCCACCAAGTACCAAATTGACGAAAGGCAGCAGTAAAAAGAGCTATGTAAAAATAGTATAGCAGAGGCTGTCCGTGGAAATCGTTATGCCGAGCTAAATGAACAAAGTTTAAATCTATGTATTGAAGTTAATGAGAACAGTGTATTCCCCTTAGCAAAACGTAGGCAAAAGGACACACACTACCACTAGGTACAGAAATCATTAAAATATTCTGCATGAAGGAAAGTCAAGTAATATTTTTCCAACCTGCAGGGCCCAAGAAGTAAGAAGACATTAACACAAGAAAGAAAAAGAAGGAATGATACAAAGTGATTGAACAAATAGCAAAGAACGTATTTGTAGAGATCAAGTAAATATTGGCTGAAGACAAAAAGAAGAGCTCAAATGTACACATCAATGGACCAGGGCCGTAGCTAGATGGGCAGGCGGGCAAGTGTCCCAAGTGGGTGAAACATGGCCTGGGTAATGAACTGTTTTTTTTCCCCCCCGGCTGAAGGAAATTCCCTTTGTAATGGACTAAATATTATTAAATGGGTAGCAGACTACACCTGAGAAATATAGAGATTTATAGCATTGGATCTCAATATAACTCACCAAACTTACAATATACAATAATAACTGCCACCCAATTGGTCATATAGAGAAAATACAAAACTAAAAACTAAAATTGACTCTAAAAATATTTCAAAAATTTGTCTAAAATATAGTGATAACAATCCAGAAGGTTGTATTAAAGAGGCTCTGTCACCAGATTTTGCAACCCCTATCTGCTATTGCAGCAGATAGGCGCTGCAATGTAGATTACAGTAAAGTTTTTATTTTTTAAAAACGAGCATTTTTGGCCAAGTTATGACCATTTTTGTATTTATGCAAATGAGGCTTGCAAAAGTACAACTGGGCGTGTTGAAAAGTAAAAGTACAACTGGGCGTGTATTATGTGCGTACATCGGGGCGTGTTTACTACTTTTACTAGCTGGGCTTTCTTACGAGAAGTATCATCCACTTCTCTTCAGAACGCCCAGCTTCTGGCAGTGCAGACACAGCCGTGTTCTCGAGAGATCACGCTGTGACGTCACTCACAGGTCCTGCATCGTGTCAGACGAGCGAGGACACATCGGCACCAGAGGCTACAGATGATTCTGCAGCAGCATCGGCGTTTGCAGGTAAATAGATGTAGCTACTTACCTGCAAACGCTGATGCTGCTGCAGAATCAACTGTAGCCTCTGGTGCCGATGTGGCCGACACGATGCAGGACCTGTGAGTGACGTCACAGATCTGCACTGCCAGAAGCTGGGAGTTGTGAAGAGAAGTGGATGATACTTCTCATCAGAACGCCCAGCTAGTAAAAGTAGTAAACACGCCCCGATGTACGCACATAATACACGCCCAGTTGTACTTTTACTTTTCAACACGCCCAGTTGTACTTTTGCAAGCCTCATTTGCATAAATACAAAAATGGCCATAACTTGGCCAAAAATGCTCGTTTTTTATAAATAAAATTGTTACTGTAATCTACATTGCAGCACCTATCTGCTGCAATAGCAGATAGGGGTTGCAAAATCTGGTGACAGAGCCTCTTTAAGTCCACCGGGCAGCACAACTCACTGGGTCCGGGTAGAAAATGATAAAATGTGTGGTGCTGTAATGAATGTGAATTATTTTTGAACACACGTGAGTTGTAGAAGTTTGTATTTTAGGATCAAACCTGTTGCGTTCTACACAACAAAACTCTTCAGAGAACTACCTGCAGGTTTCTTACTAAACATTGTTCTTATATCCGCTTAAAATTTTATAAAAGTTGAAATTCTAATTTTTTAAGCTTTTGGGTAAAACAATGTGCTTTTGATAAATATTTGGAAAATATTTTCGGGAGCAACGTTTTTATATGACATATGATATATTTAAATAATATACCTCTATTTGAATAGTCCGATTACAGGTTATTCCATTTCTTATTTTATTTTGGCCGAGGCAACTGATTGGTTGCATTGGTCACGTGATAGCATGGCACGTCATAGCTGCAGCAAAGTAAACAAAGACTGGCGGGAACCAACAGACCGTCAACACTGGAGCGATAACATATTCCGCAGCACTGTACAGAGATTGTCATCACTAACATCGGTCCCTATAACTATTGGGACTCACAATCTCAATTCCAAATTAGCCTGTCAGTATGTTTTTGGAAAGTGGGAGGAAACTGGAGTACTTGGCGGAAACCCACTCAATCATGTGGAGAACATACAAGCTCCACTCAGATGTTGCCCTTGGTCGGTTTCGAAATCGGGACTCCGGTGCTTCAAAACAACAGTGCTAACCACTGAACATAACTGTCCAGGGGATAGGTGAAAAATGTTAGAATGGTGGGGGTCCGACAAATCGCTACAAATCCTCCCCACCAGTCTGTCCTCGGTGGAAAGGAGTTGTATGAAATGATGGTCAAGCATGCTCACTGTGACTCCATACAACTCTATGTGTATGGGGAAAGAGAGGGCAGCTTCACAGGGAACACCCACTAAGCTCTGAACTTGCAGCTGCACAAGCAGGAATGTCAGTAGAAGCAGGTCTTAAAGGTAAAAGAAACAATACAGAAATCAGCCAACAGCATGGTAGAATGTGAACCTCTCAAGGTACATAGATACATATCTAAAATATTTTTCCCTAACAAAAGCGCACATCATTTAAAGGGGTTTTCCGGGAGGTTCAAAAAAATTGGACTGACTGTATAAAAATGTGATCAAATGAAAATTAATAAATATTCACCGGTTCAATCTCCTGCCGATCCATCGCCGATGCTCTGGTGGTACCCATTGGTCTTTGTTTACTTGTCTTGCAGTAATGACATGTCGTTCATCCACATGACCGCTGCAGACATTCACTGGCCAGTGATTGGCTGCAGCCGTCACATGAATGTACGGCACTTCATCGCTGCAGCACAGTAAACAAAGACTGGTGAGGACTACACTGGAGTGGCATGGGATTTAATAGATAGGTATTGATTACTTTTTTTACTTTATCACATTTCCTACTGTCACTCTAAATTTTTTAATTCCCAGAAAACCATTTTTGTCTGCTTCAAATTATTTTCTTTCATTACAGTTCTTATCCAAATCCCACTGACATCATAAGCAGAGTCCTTAGTGCCACTTTATCATGTCTACATGCTACAGAGGATGATAATAGTAAAAAATCACTCATCCAGGATTTTTTTTCCCACGAACAGTGCCATGTCTGTCCATTGACTGTGTCTGGTATTGCAGCTTAGCCCCTATTTAAGTGAATACCAGCTGCAATACCAGACACAGCCAATAGACACTAGGGGCGCTGTATCTGGTAAAAAAAAAAATGACCTTGTTTTCTAATTCTGGGAAAACCCCATTAACCCTTGTTACACCTCCCAAAATAGTTTTAAAGGCATTAAATGCATAACAATTATATTTTTACAATAGATGGAACTAGGACATTGTCAGCCAGTAAATGCCTTGAAAACATAGTCTTTGTTATTGAATCATTTCACACAATGCAAATGGTTATCAACCTTCAAAATGAAAGGCAAAATTAATGTATGACAATTCTCTGCGGGAGACGTCATCTCGGCATTTGTTCCGTCTCGTTTTCATGCGTCATGTGGCACAACGATAGTATCAACATCTGCACCTTTCCGGAACAGCTGTGCTACAACACAGCAAATCAATGCAGTGCAATACGATCTGAAGGAATCTTAGATTTATTACTCATGTTTAATTAAAGCTGATAGAGTTAACCCTTTGATGACATGGAAGCAACAATCAAACAGCCAATCTGAGTATGCAACCATTTTCTTGGTATAGGCAGATTGCAAAGTCAGTATTTGTTGCGCCTTGTAACAATGGCTTACAGCCCATGCATACAGCCATAATACAGCACCTATAGCCTGCAATGGGCCCTTGCAAAGTGCCTACGGGTCCATAATACAGAATCGTAGGGACTCAATGTGCCGCCATACAGGGTTATACAATTTTCCTAACATACAGTATATTATAGGATATTTTTTTTAGGAGAATTGTCCCCATGAGCCATTGATAAAGTTGCATGGCTTTTGGAAACTCAAATCCTCTACGCAGGTGCCTTGAAGATCCACCGGCCTACTTCTAAAGTCTGGGAAAACACAGCCTGATAAATCATTGACAGATTTAGGGGTGATCTGGCCCACCAGAGTCCCAGAGAAACCCCTCGGTGGGCCCAGTTTCTGACAATTTTTTTTTTTACAAAGGTCTAGCAAAAGGCAAATCCATTTGGGGCTGATTTGGAACTCATCACTTGCTGCTTGAGACAGTTCTTATAAATTATTTTCTTATTTTTATACCCATAATTTTTGCTTTTTTGGCTTATACATTGAAAATAATTTTTTTTTGTAATAATATAGTGTTTCCTTAAAAAAAACACCTTTTTATTTGTGATCGCCATTGTCTACCGTAAATTTTGATACATTACATATATAATTTAGGGTAATTGGGTCAGGGATAGCGTAACGCCAATGATTGGCAGGGGGAGTGTTTTTTTTATGGGGGTATTTTATGTGTACTTTTCATTTAATTTATTTTTGTTTTATTTTTTTACTTTTATTTTTTTTATTTTTCTGGCCTATTCTTCAAAGTTCAGAAGAGACCTTTGGGGGACTTTATTATTTAATTTAATTTTTTTTACACTATACTTTTTCATTGTTACTGGGATTTCACAACAGGGGAAATCTGCGCTGTTATAATGACTATTGTCACTGTTCGGGCTCTGCTGAGTTTAGTTAGACCCAGCAGCAGCCTCCTGCTACCGGCATCCTGGCAATTATGTGAACAGTCACATGACCACCGGAACCAAAAGAGGCAATGGCCTCTATTCTATACACCGCGCTCATTGACATTCAGCTGCCCAATCACTCGGACAGCAAGCTTAGAGGGGTTTTCCCATCTTGGACATTTATAGCATGTCCACAGGCAGGGCCGCACCGTCTATGAGGCAAGATGAGTTTCTCGCCTCAGGTGGCGGGCTGCTGCCTCTCTGAGGGGGCGGCGGTGCAACTGAAACCAGCCTCCGCCACCCCCTCCCGCACTATAAATGTATCTGCCTCTATAGGACGTTCCGTGCCCTGCTATTCAGTGACTTTCAATGACACCAGCGGTGTCATGACATCATAACGCCACTTGCGCCATTGAATAGCAGGGCAAGGCACCCTGCTAATCAGCGCCTTTCAACTACACCTTTCATCGGGCCGTTTGCATCGTTGAAAGACGCTGATTGGCAGGGCAGAATGACTTGCCCTGCCACTCAGCGATGACCTCATCGCTCCGCTTGTGTCATTAAAAGGTGCTGAGTGGCAGGGCAAGTCATTCTGCCCTGCCAATCAGCATCCTTCAACGATGCAAGTGGCCCAATGACCTCATCGCGCCGCTTGCATAGTTGAAAGGTGCTGATTGGCAGGGTGTTCAGCCCCAGCAGACCTGCTCAGAAGAGAGTAGGCCTGCATTGCAAGAGAACTAACTATAGGGAGGGCTATATGTAGGGCACTAGCTACAGGGGGGTATGGGCATTTTCTACAGGGGGCTATATGCGGGGAACTATCTACAGGGGTTACTATCTACAGGGGCATCAATTGGGGCCACTATCAGCAGGGTGATCTATGTAGGGCACTATCTACAGGTCGTTCTATAGTGGCCACTATCTACATGGGGATCTATGTAGGGCACTATCTACAGGGGGCACTATCATCAGGGGGCTCTATGGGCGGCACTGTCTACAAGGAGCACTATATATAGGGGCTCTATGGGGGGCACTATCTACAGGAGGTCTATGGGGGGCACCATCTACAGGGGCTCTATGGAGGGCACTATCTACAGGGGCTCTATGGAGGCACTATCTACATGGGGTTCT
Source organism: Rhinoderma darwinii (assembly GCF_050947455.1). Lineage (NCBI taxonomy): Eukaryota > Metazoa > Chordata > Amphibia > Anura > Rhinodermatidae > Rhinoderma > Rhinoderma darwinii. Next base: position 72,434,412 of record NC_134698.1, on the reverse strand, counting down.
ATGTGGGGCAGTATCTAAAGGAGGCTCTATTGGCGCACTATATTTGTGGGGCACTGTCTACACGGGGCTTTATATGGGGCACTGTCTACAGGGGCTTTATATGGGGCACTGTCTACAGTGGGCACTATGTGGGGCACTGTTTACAGGGGCTTTATGTGGACACTGTTTACAGGGGGTTCTATGTGGAGCACTGTCTACAGGGGACTCTATGTGGGGCACGCTCTACAGGGGGCTCTATAAGTGGGGCTCTATGGGTGGGGAGTTTCTGCAGGGGGCTCTATGGGGGGCTCTATCTACAGGGGGCAGTGTGTGTGTGTTTGGGACACAGTGTATGGTGCTATTATTATCAGGGACATAGTGTATGGTGCTATTAGAATTATAGGTGCAGTGTATGGGGCAATTATATTTAGGGGTGTAGTGTGTGTCACCATGAGAATTTTATCTTCATTTACGGGCGCAGAAACATTTGAAATGTGAGAAGCTGAAGACATCTGAGTGGCAAACTGCAGAAATGGGTAGTGGCCGGGAGAAGTCATCATAGTGGTCTGGACCGGATGGAGAAGAAAAGAGAAAAAGAACGACTAAAATCTGAGAAGTCACCTGTGAGTCACATAATGTAAATGTGTATTCTGTCTCTAAGCAGTACTGTAGTCACTGTATGATCTGCAGCGAGATGATGGGTAGAATGTTTTTTTTTTGTTTTTTTTTGCAACACCCAGCATATCCTTACCATTGTTCGGCCATGCTGGGAGCTGCAGTTTTACACCGTACAAACCTATATAGCAGGAGTTGCACTAAAATGAGCTGTATTTGTGCTGGTTCTGTATATATGTACTGAGCTTGGTTCTGGTGTTGTATATATGTACTGAGCTTGGTTCTGGTGTTGTATTTACGTATTGTGCTTGGATCTGTTGCTGTATATATGTATTGAGCTTTGTTCTAGTAAAGTATATATGTATGAGCTTGGTTCTGAAGCTGTATATATATGTATGAGCTTTGTTCTGGTGCTGTGTATATATATATATATATATATATATATATATATATATATATATGTATGAGCTTGGCTCTGGAACTATAACTATATAGGATATATTTATAATAACAAAATTGCAGGGCAGATTGAATTTTTGCAATTCATTGTCTATTTAATGAGAACTTGTCAGGTAGTTTTAACCCCTTGAACTGCCACCATTCAGTAATAGATGACCTGACAATATTTCCAAACACTCTCTTTTATCTTTTTTTCAGTTGTAGCAAATCCTATACAATTTAGCTGTGTAAAACGGCGCACACTATATGCTAATTACTCATTAAAGGGTCATGCCGCTATCCTGAAGAGTCACATAGTCCTGCCTCCAAACCCACTTTTCTATGCTTGATTGACATCCCCCTGGCTGGTATAAATCACTACCAGTCTCCTCTAACTTTCTCGGATGTGCCATTGCCTTGTACTACTTGGGCATGCACCATGCAGCGTGGTGCACTCTGCCCGGCTTCATCGCTGCACCGCGCATGCCAGGGGAGTGCAAGGCAACGGCATGAGTTGGAGGATGCTGGTAGTGATGTAGAACAGTCAGGGGCATGCCACTCAAAATCTGGGGGACGGCATTTAAATTTTTGCCTCTGTCAGCAGAAAATCTAGAATCGGCCCTGTCCACAGGATATGTCATAAATGTCCAAGAGATGTGGATTGCACCTCTGGGACACCACATCAATGAAAAGTTACTATAGTAACTGGGACCTATGTAATAAACTACACGGGTCCCCGTTACTATAGTAACTGACAGTACTTACCCCCCTTTTTCTGTAGCGCAGCGGCGGTCCTGATGTCATAGCACTGTGCGCAGTGCATGACGTCACAATGCTATGCGCTGCGCACAACATCTCGATCCTGGATGGAGTCAGGACCTCCGCTGCGGCCGAAGAGGAGGGTAAGCTCAATACCACTGTCTGCTGGAGCTGATGGGTTGGGGTCCGACTCCCAGGACCCCCGCCAATCTGCTGTTTTGAAGGGGGTGCAGCGCTCGTACGAGTGCTACTTCCCCTTCATTCCGGTCACTTTCTCACACTAAATCGCCGATTGTTTGTGTTTTTTTAAAGGTTCGGTCGCTGGACTACTTCGGATTCGAGGACTACTTTGATGACGGCTTTTTTTTTATTGTCAATAAAATGGTTAATGAGGGTTGTGTGGGTTTTTTTTTAATTTCAATAAACCTGTTTTTTCTATGTCTTTGTATTTTTTTTAAACTGATTGACAGTGCCCATTACTAAGTCCGTGCTTAATATTAATATACTATATAGGTAAATCCTGGCTCTAATGAGCACAATGAATATTAATCAGGCCGGAGCAGGCAAAATTCAGGTGAAATCCAAACACCTTGAAATAAACAAAAGTATACAAAGTTTTTCACTGCTCGAACAGCAACGAGAAACACAGTCCAACCTGTAGTCTTATAGACGCTTTTGCTGGTTCCACAAGCAATAGACAATCAGCAATCTAGAGAAGATGTGTGCAGTTTTCTGGTCCTTGTAGCACCACGAAGCTCTGCACCGTATCCCGATGTTCCAGCTCCAAGCAGGATAAATCCCATGACTGCAATAGAGAAGAGGAGAAATAGTGCAACAACCTATGTTTTTTTTGCAATACGCAAGATTTATTCCATACTTACAGAAAATAGAAGAATAAAAGCATTGGTGATACAAAAAAAAATCAGTAGCAGCACGTCAAACAAACTCGCCCCAGACGGTTATGAGAAATGGGGGGGACCCAAAGTCATTTTTTGAAAAAAAATTATAATAATTGGAAAGAACGATGTGGGTTTCCCCCATTTTCATAAACAGCCAAATACAACATAACAGCAGCAGGCTAGCATTACCAGGGTGGGAAGGGTCACTGTTTTTGGGCTTTCCCAGCCTAATAATACCAGCCTGCGGCCGTTCTAGTAACCAACCATCACTTCTGATGGTCAGGTACTGGATCGTACCCGGCTCTTCCCGGTACCCCTGGTGGCGGTGGGTAACGGGGTAATAATGCGGGTTAGTGATAGCCTCTTCATGTCTAATATTAAGCTTCGCCTTAGTAATGGATGCTGTCAATCAGCCAGAGGCCATTACTAAGTTGGTAGTAACAAAGTTTAGAAAAAGACATAGGAAAAATATTTTATTGAAATAAAAATCCCACACAACTCTCGTTATCCATTTTATTGAGAATTCTAAAAAAGCCGTCATCGAAGTAGTCCTCGAATCCGAAGTAGTCCAACAACCAAAACTGTAAAAAAACACAAACACACAAAAATAATTAGTAACACATAAAAAAGCAAAACAATTATTATTCTTACCTTTCCTGGGTACAGCGCTGGGGACTCAATGTCAGCGAGCTGGGCCCTATATCTAATCCTATCATGTGTGATACTGTCTGCTGAGCCACTATATCTAATCCTATCATGTGTGATACTTTACTGCTGAGCCACTATATCTAATCCTATCATGTGTGATACTGTCTGCTGAGCCACTGTATCTAATCCTATCATGTGTGATACTGTCTGCTGAGCCACTGTATCTAATCCTATCCATAGCTATAGGGTTGTAGTGCTATAGATATGCTGTCCACTATATACACATATACATACACGCACATTTTTTTGGGGGGTATATATATTGGGGTTATTTCCCCTGACGTTTCAAGACCTTAGCGATGCCCTTGGCTGCTAGTGCTGCATTGTTGGGTCACTTAGGAGACCCAGCGATGCAGCTGAAAGCTGCGGGCCGTCAGCCATGAGAAGTTTGGGGGGGGGGGCAAGAAGAATCTTTGCATCAGGGCCCATGAGCCTTTAGCTACGCCGTGCCTATCTCTATCACCTAGCCCCCTCAACCCCGTTCTACTTTGCTCTGCTCTTGCTGCTTCTCGGCCATATCATGTTGCAGTGGTCTGGATTTACGGAAACAAATGCGCTCGCTGAGCTACGCTGTTTCCGTCCCATAGAAGTGATAGGGAGTCATAGAAACAACATAGCACAGCAAACGACAATGTTTCCATACGGTAGTTCCCGACTACCTCATCAGGAAGTGGTCGGGAAGCAGCGACAGCCGAACAAGGTAGAACGGGTCCCAGGGTCGGGACACGCATCTTATTCACACATTTATGGCATATCCTGTGGACGTGCCATAAATGTCCAAGATAGGATAACTCCTTTAAACCTGTATATATATATATATATATATATATAGTGGACAGTCCTCAACCGGTTAATGATACTGTCTGCCCTTTATACAATGACAGCAGATAATATCGGATGTAATCAATGGTGGATATGGACTACTCTGTAGAGATCGATGGAAGGCCCTTCGAATAGTTTCTTCTGTTAGGCCCAAAGAACACGCGTCTACTGTACAGATGAAGTTTGAGTTTGTCCGGTGCAACAACTGGTTGTTCTCCATGGTTTCCATGGACTCTAGGTAACCTTACTGAGCTACTTAGACTCACTCCCTTATCACGGTGCCCAATAGAGCAGTTCAATGACAAATTCCTCCTCGCTACATCTCTATAGTTAAACCCAGCAGAGTTAAATGGTCAATGGCTTCTTGGGGAATATTTTATTAAGACATTTGTTTAGAGGATGCCATATCTTAAAAAAAAAAAGACTAAATCTCCCGGGTCTTGCTTATTGTTTCACGGGAGGAAATTCCAGAGGCTACAGATTCATCAACTCCTCAGAGACTATCACAATGTCTCCATTAATAACATCCCAAACTCTATCTTTCCCTTCTTCTTATAAAGTGTTCATGATTTTATGCATAAGTCCCAGGTTTAATGGGATTTCCACTGCTCCCCCGGTGGATGTCTTGAGATGAATTTCCTCCGAACGCTCATTGTACAAGCTCCTGCTCGAAACGGTAAACAAATTGCCACTATGGTTTTTTGATAAACTAATCTAGGCCACTGGCAGAAAGCGATATATAAAATAGAACCACTAACATAATGATATTGAGATGAGAAAAAAAAGAGGTCAACTCACTGCACCAACATCCTTCATTGGGAAACAAGAAATTGTTTTGGTGCCGTTCAAGGAATAATTTATTACATTTTTTGACATAATTTTTTTTTTTTTTTTCCGTCTTTTTTTTTTTTCCGTCCCTCTATCTTCTGCACTGGTTTTATTTACAGCAGGGAATAAGGCAGAAATGGATTCTTTCATGCTATGTTGACTGCATTTTATGAAAAAAAGTACAGATTCTAGCCAAAGTCCCTCACTTGTAATAAATAATACTAATAAAAATGCGTTAATATTTTTTCTCGTGTTCTGCAGAAATGTATGACTTAGTTCAATTGCAAAAAAAAATTACAGCCTAAGATAAATTAAGGAACATTAAAAAAGAGGGGAAAAAGAGAAAATAACACATTTAATGGCTGACAGAATATCGGCTTTTTATTTGTGTCTTGTTTATGCTACTAATCAGGGGTTTTTATGGGTCGGGGATAATATATGGGGACTATCTGTCGCTGAGACGGACAGCGCATCAATCCTTTTTATGTTTCAATTTGTTCCTTTACAGAACAGCATTGTGCGCACCTATGATATTCAATGGCTATGGAGTCATACGTTGGTCGGGGCCGATCCGGTTTGAGGCGAAGAAAATATTTATATAGTTGTAAACAGAGTTTTCAAAATGCATTCGCCACAGTACAAGACCCTATAGGGCTGCACCTAGAGTCCGTAGAGGTCCATATTGCATGTTCCTCCATATAAAGTCCCCATGAGGCACCACATTCTGCCCTTAAATCAATTTTTCTAGAAGAAAATATTTCCGTAATATGCCATGTCATAGAGTATACCACAATTCAGAGGCACACGGAAGTATAGTATGGACCCATTGTAGGTTGTGGATATTGTATTACGAATCCCTACTGCACCTCACCAGATCTCCAAAAGATATGACTGCCAGTGGACGCACACCACCGATCAGAGATCAGAGATCTGGCATAACTTTTATGTCTTAAATCTCTAAGATGGGAAAACCCTTTTTAGACTTAAATTTGGATCCCTACGTTTTTTGGTCTAAAATAAATTCGTAACTTTTTTGACTAGATGTCAGGGTCATAACTGTAGGTGGTGCAAAACCTGAGGGTGACCACAGACCCCTCTGCCATGAATGTCACATTTTAAATGATTCAAGTTCCACCTCTGCTAGTAAAATCCATTTACCTACAACAACAAAAAGTTTTAACTTTTTTTTAAATAACAATTTTTTTTATGTTTTATACAACTTTTTACTTGTAACAGAACCTGTATCATCTCTATTTGATTTCCTGACATGACCCTAGTAACGTGCGACCGTCGGATTATTACAGAGTTGCTTCGGCTATGGGATTACCCTCTCAGACTGGAGATTTACACTGTCCTCTATCTAGCTGACAGTGATTGGAAGCAATACAATTTTCCAGGTGGTTGGGCATCCACTGGTCATGGATAATTTGATCAATACTCAAAAGAAACAGAAAAGACATAGCAAATACAATGCTACAGAAGAGGGTTTTTTTGTAATAATTGGTGGTAAATTGAAAAATACAAGGTAAATGCGGGTAAACTAGGTTTATGTTGTTAAAGGGACATACCAGGGAAAACTCAAAATCTTAGATATGAAAGGATGTAAGACAACGGAAAGGAAAAAAAAGGAGCAGCAAACACCTCTTCACTTCTTCTTTGGTCTACACTAGATTGAAGGAAATCTAACAGAAGAAAATAAAAAATAAAATAGTTCTTCTGGCGTGAATTAAGAATGTGAAGATGATTGAGATGTGAGAGACATTGACTTTGTGTCGATTAAATTTTTACAAAAACATCAATAGTCCATTATATACCCTACATAACTTACATTCAAGTAAGGTAGGATGTAGATATTGATGTGGATGGTGATTTGAATCTACCCAAGGCCTCTACTCAATGACACCACTGTACCCGAAAGGACTAAGATGGGGACATGTTGTCATGAGACTCTAGAAGTAGTCCAGCCTCATGCTTTGATAATGTAATTTCAAACAATCATTTCTCATGATAGAATATATTAAAAACTATTATCACATTCGAATTCAGCACAAAACATTGGATTTATAGGCTATTTAAACTATCGCAACCAATTTTTATTGCTCCAATTAAAAATTATTATTTTTACTGATTTGTGCATGCAGCTTCTATGCAGAACTATGTGTCTCCATGGTAACAGACTACAAATGAAACTCTTGTGTAGTCTTAATCTGCAGTCATGTGTTACTCTACTCCCTCTGGCCTTTTTCAGACAGTACAAGTGGAAGCAGATGAAATGGAGTAACACATGACTGCAAGATCAGACTACACACAGTGTTTATTTGTAGTCTGTAACCATGGAGACACATAAATTTTTTTTAATCAAGACTATTTCCAAATTTACTTTATTCTTATTTTAGATATAAAATTGCTAAAGTGTACACACCCTTTAACCCTTTAGATTTTCTTCTTTTATTTTAACTCTACTTTTGCATGGGTTGCTTGTATTCTCAAGAAATACTAATAAGAGATCCCTCCCAAATATATACAGTGAAGGAAATAAGTATTTGATCCCTTGCTGATTTTGTAAGTTTGCCCACTGTCAAAGACATGAACAGTCTAGAATTTTTAGGCTAGGTTAATTTTACCAGTGAGAGATAGATTATATAAAAAATAAATAAAAAAAATCACATTGTCAAAATTATATATATTTATTTGCATTGTGCACAGAGAAATAAGTATTTGATCCCTTTGGCAAACAAGACTTAATACTTGGTGGCAAAACCCTTGTTGACAAGCACAGCAGTCAGACGTTTTTTGTAGTTAATAAAGAGGTTTGGACACATGTTAGATTGAATTTTAGCCCACTCCTCTTTGCAGATCATCTGTAAATCATTAAGATTTCGAGGCTGTCGCTTGGCAACTCGGATCTTCAGCTCCCTCCATAAGTTTTCGATGGGATTAAGGTCTGGAGACTGGCTAGGCCACTCCATGACCTTAATGTGCTTCTTTTTGAGCCACTGCTTTGTTGCCTTGGCTGTATGTTTCGGGTCATTGTCGTGCTGGAAGACCCAGCCACGAGCCATTTTTAATGTCCTGGTGGAGGGAAGGAGGTTGTCACTCAGGATTTGACGGTACATGGCTCCATCCATTCTCCCATTGATGCGGTGAAGTAGTCCTGTGCCCTTAGCAGAGAAACACCCCCAAAACATAATGTTTCCACCTCCATGCTTGACAGTGGGGACGGTGTTCTTTGGGTCATAGGCAGCATTTCTCTTCCTCCAAACACGGCGAGTTGAGTTAATGCCAAAGAGCTCAATTTTAGTCTCATCTGACCACAGCACCTTCTCCCAATCACTCTCAGAATCATCCAGATGTTCATTTGCAAACTTCAGACGGGCCTGTACATGTGCCTTCTTGAGCAGGGGGACCTTGCGGGCACTGCAGGATTTGAATCCATTACGGCGTAATGTGTTACCAATGGTTTTCTTGGTGACTGTGGTCCCAGCTGCCTTGAGATCATTAAAGAGGCTCTGTCACCAGATTTTGCAACCCCTATCTGCTATTGCAGCAGATAGGCGCTGCAATGTAGATTACAGTAACGTTTTTATTTTTAAAAAACGAGCATTTTTGGCCAAGTTATGACCATTTTTGTATTTATGCAAATGAGGCTTGCAAAAGTACAACTGGGCGTGTTGAAAAGTAAAAGTACAACTGGGCGTGTATTATGTGCGTACATCGGGGCGTGTTTACTACTTTTACTAGCTGGGCTTTCTGATGAGAAGTATCATCCACTTCTCTTCACAACGCCCAGCTTCTGGCAGTGCAGCACTGTGACGTCACTCACAGGTCCTGCATCGTGTCGGCACCAGAGGCTACAGATGATTCTGCAGCAGCATCAGCATTTGCAGGTAAGTAGCTACATGGACTTACCTGCAAACGCCGATGCTGCTGCAGAATCAACTGAAGCCTCTGGTGCCGATGTGTCCGACACGATGCAGGACCTGTGAGTGACGACACAGCGTGATCTCTGGAGAACACGGCTGTGTCTGCACTGCCAGAAGCTGGGCGTTGTGAAGAGAAGTGGATGATACTTCTATGCACAACGCCCAGCTAGTAAAAGTAGTAAACACGCCCCGATGTACGCACATAATACACGCCCAGTTGTACTTTTACTTTTCAACACGCCCAGTTGTACTTTTGCAAGCCTCATTTGCATAAATACGAAAATGGTCATAACTTGGCCAAAAATGCTCGTTTTTTAAAAATAAAAACGTTACTGTAATCTACATTGCAGCGCCTATCTGCTGCAATAGGAGATAGGGGCTGCAAAATCTGGTGATAGAGCCTCTTTAACAAGTTCCCCCGTGTAGTTTTCGGCTGAGCTCTCACCTTCCTCAGGATCAAGGATACCCCACGAGGTGAGATTTTGCATGGAGCCCCAGATCTATGTCGATTGACAGTCATTTTGTATGTCTTCCATTTTCTTACTATTGCACCAACAGTTGTCTCCTTCTCACCCAGCGTCTTACTTATGGTTTTGTAGCCCATTCCAGCCTTGTGCAGGTCTGTGATCTTGTCCCTGACATCCTTAGAAAGCTCTTTGGTCTTGCCCATGTTGTAGAGGTTAGAGTCAGACTGATTCATTGAGTCTGTGGACAGGAGTCTTTTATACAGGTGACCATGTAAGAGCTGTCTATAATGCAGGCACCAAGTTGATTTGGAGCATGTAACTGGTCTGGAGGAGGCTGAACTCTTAATGGTTGGTAGGGGATCAAATACTTATTTCTCTGTGCACAATGCAAATAAATATATATCATTTTGACAATGTGATTTTCTTTATTTTTTTTTAATATAATCTATCTCGCACTGGTAAAATTAACCTAGCCTAAAAATTCTAGACTGTTCATGACTTTGACAGTGGGCAATAGTACAAAATCAGCAAGGGATCAAATACTTATTTCCTCCACTGTATATAGTAAGCTATTATCTTGCACAAAATCACTTGTTTGTGTATAAACTATATAGTCCGTCCTTGTATAATATAGATAAAAGAGAAGTAATTGTATGTCGTAAAATAATATTCAGTAAGATGAAAGTCTATTGTGTCAAGGTAATTTAATGATTTTTGGCATTTTAAGGGGGTTTTACACTGGACGGTTATCGGGCAGACAAGTGTCCATAGAACACTCGTTGACGATAATTTCTCTGTGTAAACAGGGGAGCGATCAGCAGATGAACGAGCAATCGCTTGATCATCTGCTGATCGTATAATTTAAAAAAAGTTAAATATTATTGTTGTCAGCAGCACATCTCCTGTGTAAACTGGGAGACGCGCTGCCGACATGATAATAACATATAGGGGCGAACGATCAGAGTAGCAACCGCTTGTCCCCATCCATAGCTTCGTGTGACAAGAGCAAATGAGCAACGATCAATGATATCTCGATGATCGGCGCTAGCTGCACCGGCCAAATATCGGCCGATGTAAAAGGCCCTTTAGTTAACTCTGTAAAACTAGGTGTGAAATATGAATTAGTATTTTCCTTTCTTCTCGCCCCTTTGTGTACTATTCCTTTCTTTTATCAGTATATAAACACATCTGTTGTCTGCGCATCAGCTGTAATGTTTGCACACAAGCTCTCGAGAGCCATTCTACTTGAATAAATAAAGTTAAATCTGGAACGCTGGTCTCCATCAAATCTCTGCTAAATTATCGCACTCCTGTTACCACGCCGAATCCTCCTAGTTATTTGTTTCAATCAACGTTTATTCTTTATACTTGTATTTTATTTTAAACCTTTAAGCAAAACTTACGGCTGAGGCTACATCATGACATTTGGTTGCACAAGATTACTGCCACATGACCTCAATGTGTCCCTATGGGAAGCAAAGTCGTGGGTGACCTTGCGTCTGTCACAAAAAGTCCTACATGGCCAGATTTTTATTTTTTTTTGCTATGGTTGCAAGTTTATGCACAACCTTGTTTTCCGTAGGGAACCATTGAGGTTGTGGTATTCCAGCAACTTATGCATGACCAAATAACGCCAGCTTTACAGAAAACCTGTCACTTTGGAAGACTGATAAGGACATCATTATGATACCCTAACACAGTTTCATTAGTAGTTTCAGGGGCGGACACCGACGGAAGAGGTTCCCTGTGCAATAATAGGAACAGGCCCCGTAAGGCCCTATTACAACGGCCAATTTTGGTCAGTGCAACGAGCGCCGATCCACGAGACACAAGGAGCTATGGATGGGGACGAGCGGTCGTTACTACGATCGCTCGTCCCCATACCTTATTATCATGTCGGCAGCGCCTCTTCCTGTTTACAAAGGGAGATGTGCTGCCAACAACGATAATATTTCACTTTTTTAAAAAGATACGACCAGCCCCTCACTAGTTCACGTACCCACCAGTAATTTTGAGCCATGAGAACCATTACCAAGGTCCCTTGTTTGCAGTTTAGTAGGGAGTAGAAAGCAAAGTATTTTTCTTTTTTAGGTGAGATTTGGTCTCCTTGCCGGTTCCTCTCATTCAGCTGCACGGGTTGCACAAACTGTAAGTCTGACCCTGAGTAGTTATAATCATTCTATCTTTGCTGTAATGAAATTAAGCTCTTCATTTGTGGTGGGCTGGTGCTTATGCACAGCAGCCAATCTGAGCAATAAGAGCTGCAGTAAATTACTGTTAATAAAAAAAAATTGAAACACCAAAGCACCAAACACAAGGGACTGGATACTAATCAGCTGAAATCCCTGTCAATCGGCAGACCGAAAGAGCCGCGGTGCTTCAGCTAGCGCCACCTCCTCTTCATTGTTTACAAAGGCATGGGTGCTTGAATGTGTGGGCATCTATGTTTCGTACTCCAGCTCAGTCCCATTCAAGTAAAGGCCCCTTGAATTTGCTGGTCAACTGAGGTCCCGGTATTTCGAAACCTCACCAATTGACCATTGATGGCCTATACTAAAGAGGCTCTGTCACCAGATTTTGCAACCCCTATCTGCTATTGCAGCAGATCGGCGCTGCAATGTCGATTACAGTAACGTTTTTATTTTTAAAAAACAAGCATTTTTGGCCAAGTTATGACCATTTTTGTATTTATGCAAATGAGGCTTGCAAAAGTCCAAGTGGGCGTGTTTAAAGTAAAAGTCCAAGTGGGCGTGTATTGTGTGTGTACATCGGGGCGTTTTTACTACTTTTACTAGCTGGGCGTTCTGATGAGAAGTATCATCCACTTCTCTTCAGAACGCCCAGCTTCTGGCAGTGCAGACACAGCGTGTTCTCGAGAGATCACGCTGTGACGTCACTCACTTCCTGCCCCAGGTCCTGCATCGTGTCGGCCACATCGGCACCAGAGGCTACAGTTGATTCTGCAGCAGCATCAGCGTTTGCAGGTAAGTAGCTACATCGACTTACCTGCAAACGCCGATGCTGCTGCAGAATCAACTGTAGCCTCTGGTGCCGATGTGTCCTCGCTCTTCTGACACGATGCAGGACCTGTGAGTGACGTCACAGATCTGCACTGTCAGAAGCTGGGCGTTCTGAAGAGAAGTGGATGATACTTCTCGTCAAAACGCCCAGCTAGTAAAAGTAGTAAAAACGCCCCGATGTACGCACATAATACACGCCCACTTGGACTTTTACTTTTAAACACGCCCACTTGGACTTTTGCAAGCCTCATTTACATAAATACAAAAATGGTCATAACTTGGCCAAAAATGCTAGTTTTTTAAAAATAAAAATGTTACTGTAATCTCCATTGCAGCGCCGATCTGCTGCAATACGAGATAGGGGTTGCAAAATCTGGTGACAGAGCCTCTTAAGGATTAGTCTTCAATATTTATGTCCCGGAGAAACTACTTTAAGGGCCCTATTATCTATTTCAATGTCATGATACAATTTTTACTGTGGATCTTTCCCCAATGCTCCCAGGATCTTTGACAAAAACTTGAGCATGTCTTGAGGTCTGATATTCTCGATGCAGTGCTCTTCATAGATGGTTGGCTCTCCTATCTTACAGGAAAAGCAAGATCTAGGAAATCTCAAATGCAATTATGACAGCAATAAGCCACAAACCCGATTATATGATTTATTCCAGAACCTTCTCCTAACCTGGAGTAATGGAAAAGACTTAATAGCTAGAATTCCATAGATTTCTTATGAGATGTTTACCATCAATCCTTCTTCTGACTAATCCATCATACTGCAGCTAAAAGGCTTGGAATACATCTAATAAAGTCTGTATTTCTACAGTTCACAACTATAGAGTTATCCGCTAATATTGGGTTTAATAGAGTAAGCTCTATATTTATGAGAGAGAGGATTTAACAAGAGGACATGCGGCTTCATATAAGTTCTCTATTTCCTAAATGTATATCTTTAAATTGTTGTCTCCCTCCATACATTTAAAGGATGCTTTATTTCCAGAAACAGCGCCACCCTTGTCCATAGGCGGTGTGTGGTATTGCATCTCAGCTACATTCGCTTGAATTTTGCAGTACCAGACACAGACCATAGACAATAGTGGCGTTGTTACTGGGGAAAAAAGAGCAGACATACTTTCTAATCACATACGTACAACCCCTTTAAATATTCTAGACAGCCATTTCAGAGTTATATCTGCTTTGTCAGTTGTCACCCAGCTTTCTCAGACACCCAAATGTGCAAATCTTCCTAGTTCTACAGCAATATGGGAGTCAGGGAGGTATCGCCACAACATAACTAGCCAGAATTGCCATTCATGACTCTAGGAGAGGTGGACTACACTCCCTGTGGGAGCTGTCATGGTAGCCTTATTCTTTACCAGTAAACTAAGCAGCAACACTCAATGCCAAGCAGCAGCTTCAAAAGCAAAATAAAATTTAGGATACAGAAGATGCATTTTAGGATGCATGTAGGAAGATTTAGGGGACTGATGGAAAGAAGTATGACTGTAAGATCAGGCCATTCTAATACATTGTAGATTCTTTCTGTCAGGATAAAGTTATGGATTCTGCGCCTCAATCTGAAAAGAATCCGCAAGTATTCCGCCGTTAACGCATGTATATAGGATATTTTATGCCCTATTTACATGCTCCGGAAAATAATGACTGCACCACTATTAGCCATGGAAAAGCCGCAGATTACCTTTATTGAACTTTAATGGAGCTAATCCGTGGCAGAAATCCGAATTTAAACTACGGATGTCTACCCCGGATTATCTAAATTTGTAGGGGATTTGAGTAGTGCTATTGCTGATCCCATGATCCTACCCTTAGATTACGCAGGGTTTATTTGTAAACTTTTACCACGGTAACACATAAATCTGCATATGTGCTGTAGACACAAAACGGTAGGAGATTTTTAATCAAGACTATTTGCAAAGTTGCTTTATTTTTTTTATATCAGATGTATTGGGGCAATTATAAATTGCAAATGTGTACATACCCCACTTTTTTTTTTATTGCAGAAAATACTTCTCAGACCAGAATCCACTAAAAAGGGTCAGGAGAACTGCCCTAGAAACATCTTAGAAGGAAAACAAATGTGGGACCCCCCCTCCCCCTCACTGATTGGCCGCGAGTGCTAACAGAGGGGAGTGGCAATAGTGATAAGCAATTTTCTAACATCTTGGGTGGTCATTCAGGAAACGGTTGATCCATTGTTATGCCCTTTAGCTCAGTATTAGTAGGGCATCAATTAGTTCCCCAATTTAAAGGGGTCTCTCCCAGTGACAGGTTCCCTTTAAGACTGTAGTAAGTAAATGGATGCAAAGCTGAACCTTTTCAAAGGCAAAATGTTTCTTACGAAACAACTTGTTTGTTATTTTGCTTCATTGCTTTATAAACTGCGTTCGTGTATTTGCTTGTAGCCTGTAAATGCTAAACATCACGGGTCAATTCAGGATACACGGCACTTATTCAAGGCTCGCTCGCTGCAGGTCTGACACATGATGCCTAATAAAGCCAGCAAAGAAAATGTAACAAAAACACATTGAATTAAGTAATGGTCAGAGTTCCAGTGCATGGTGGGAATTACAGTATCGGCTGAACGCTGTACCGCCGTCTGATATAAGAAATGAATGTGTGGGTGTTTATTAGAAGAGAAGAAGCTTTTATATTTCTCTCTCTTGTTAATCTGCATTGGTGACTTTTCCCTCTGCGAAAAAAATGATGTATACAGTAAATGAATGTGGAAAATGTCAAATATGTAAAAACGGAATGTACATTGCGGCAACATTGTAGTACAAAGGAGAAATATCTATCTATCTATCTATCTATCTATCTATCTATCTATCTATCTATCTATCTATCTATCTATCTATCTATCTATCTATCTATCTATCTATAAGTTGCAAGGTGGGGCTTCCATGGATCGGACCAATTTTTTCAGCACATCCCACAGACGCTTGGTCGGATTGACATTTGGGGAATTTGAAGGCCACGTCAACACCTTGAACTTTTTTTTTATAATATTGAAGAATAAAAGTCGTTGGCATACCATAATTTCAGGCAAGGAATGCAAAACCAGCAATGTTCCGGCTTACTCAGAAGCCTTTCTCAAGCTTGAGAAAGGTTTCTGCATAAGCCGAAACATCTGCAAAAGCCTCATCCGACCGTCCACATGATGGAAAAAAACGTGATTCATCAGACCAGGCCACCTTCTTCCGCTGCTAATCGCTCCAGTGCTGATCCTGTCTGCTGGGCTCTGTATCTAAGCCTAACACATGGTAGGCTTAGATACAGGTCCCATGTGTGATACTGTCTTTTAGACCCTGTATCTAAGCCTACCACCCTTCTCTTCGGCTCCGGAGGCAGTGGAGATCCTGACACCATCCAGCGTTGTGACGTAATGCGCGGTGAACAGCGTCATGACATGAGAAGACGTCAAGTCCTCCGCTGCACTCTGGAACAAGGAGGGTAAGTATACTGTCAGTTACTATAGTAACAGTGACCCGTGTAGTTTATCATATAGGTCCTAGTTACTATAGTAACTGTTTATAGACATGGTGCAAGGCCGCGGGCCCCGCTGGTTTAGGGCCCAGTCAAAATTGCTACTGTAGCAACCCCTATAGCTACGCCATTATGTGGCAGTCGACCGGGGATCCAAAGATCCAGTGCCCCAGTGCTAGCGACGCGACTGCTGTACAGTATAAGATTTTGAGGGAAATATGTGTAGGTCAATAATTATGGTGCATCGGGTAAATATAAAGAGTATTCCTTATACCACAAGCGTAATCTGTAATCCGGATAATAAATATCAATAGTAGTGATTGTAAATTGTTTCTCCTTCTTTGACAGCCCCACCGACTGTTCGGATCATCCACTCAGGGTTGGCGTGTAATATAGAAGAAGAGAGGTATTCAGAACGGGTGTACACAATACGGGAAGGAGAAACGTTAGAGTTGACATGTCTGGTGACAGGACACCCAAGGCCACAGGTGAGTAAGAAAAATGTTTATTATACTTGTTTTTATTGTCTCGTGTTATGTGTTTAGACCCCTAAATACATAAATACCTTGAATTAAGTTTATTACCCCAATGGTTTTACCCAGGGTGGCCACAGGGTGGCTCAGGAGCCATGTATGGCTGGTGGACCTCTTTGATGGGTCTCCCGATTCGCCTGTGACAAAAAAAGTGTCCAGAATTCAGTGAGACTGGCTTCTTGGCACTGCCAGGTTCTTCGAATGCCATTTTGTACATCTGATAAGAGAGATGAGTCATACATGAGTTTCAAGTCCTTTAAAGTGAATCTCTGCCTTTTAACATCATGTCGATTTTATTTTAAAAATTAATTGCTGGGTAATTTCTCAATTTATCTTTATAGTGTGCAGAGTACTGTTTTCCTGATACTTCGCTCCAAATCCCCTGCATAGCCATAGAGGGGAATTTATCAACCTTTCTAAGCCAGAGAAGTGGCAAAAAGGCCGAAAAGTTGCAATTTGCGTTGCGACTTTTGGGTCTTTAATGTCGCCTCCGCCATTGTTGGAAAAGAAGGTGTGGCTTACAAAAGAGCTCGGGGATAACTTCTGTAAATTATAGCAGAAATCTGCACCAGCTCCTAGCTGGCGTAGATTTCTCTCTGTGGGGCGTAGCAAGGTAGAGGCCCATGCAGGGCCCCATACCTAACCCCCTTATATCAGACTACCCCGTATCGGACTACAAAAAGTTATATATATGTACACTCACCTCACCGCTCCTCTTCTCCCCTACGGTTCCGCTCAAGTTCCCTCAGCATGCTGTGGCTTATACAACGTACTGATGCCAGGCAGCGTCTTGACGTTGTATGTGTTGCAGCACTGATGATATTGAGTGCTGCGCCACATATAAGGTCCTGGCACTGCCTGGCATCAGTAAATTATATAAGCCACAGTCTGAAGTGAGAGCATAAGAGGATCCGGTGGGGAGAATAGGAGCGGTATCTTGAGCATCTATTTTCTTATTTTATGACCAAATGGGGTCGGGGAATGGATGGCATAAGGTTACGGTCATTGTTACGCACGGCCAGCGGTAAGATGCGAAGGTTTATTAACAGGCATGCACCTCCTCATAAGTCTTTCGCATCTAACTCCATCAGAGCAGATAACTAAGTATGAAACAACAGTTTTAGTAAATCTGCCGCATAGAGATATAAATAAAATGTATTGCTGCAGCCACCACTAGAGGGAGCTTAGAGACTTACCACGTTATTATAGAACTCAATGTATAAACAGTGTAAAGTAAGCTCCTTAGCTCCCTCTAGTGGTGATTGAAAGCAGTCAGAATTTTATCATTTAATTCTAGGTCTATGCAGAGGAATTGGAGCACTGTACCAGAAAAACAGAGCTCTGACCTCTAAACAGATATATTAAGAAATTAATAAGCGCAGACTTTTTAGATTTAAAAAAAAAAGCACAATAGTGTTCAAGGGCTGACATTACCTTCAAATATTATTTTTTTCTACAACTTCAGCTCTTCTCCTCTAAATATGCCCTGTTTGGCATATTTACTCCTCCCAGACTCCCTGTCTGCCATGTACGTTCCTATACTTATCGGAGATTTTGTCAAGATGGGACTGAATTTATTATTGCTTTAGTTGTAATTATGCCTGCAGTTCTGTAATGTGTCATGTACTCTAGAAAACAAATATCTGTAGCTTTTGCCAACTTCGTCCTGTTACTGGCTTTTTGCCTTTCTCTCAGGCTCTATGTGCTGTGAATTTTAAGCAGTGAACGACTTACACAGCGTGCAAATGACAGGAAATACTGCCGGTTCCATTGCTGTAAATGAATCTGCTTATTTGGAGATAACATACTTTATTTAAGACTATGTGACAATGCGGCACCACAGACGTCTAACATAAAAAAGGCTGATGAGTCACGTTATGACAGAACCGTCTATTTGCCAAAATTCTTTGTAAAACCCGTTGGAGAAGTAATCTTGGTAGACTAATGAGCAATCACGGGGCTGTACTTCAGAGTGGAGATCGACATGGTTCCCTTCTTTTTTTCTTCTAATGTAATAGATCAAAGGGAATCAAGAATTATAATGCACTTAAACCACTTTGTCTACAAGACTTAATATAAAGATTTATTTAGTGGAGTGAGAATTATATCTGGAGGAAGCATTTAGAGTGAAGGCTATCACTGAGTAGTTGTAGTTCATTAAAGTATGCGTTTATCACGGGAATGTAGCATATCTGTGCCAATAATAAGGGTATGTGCGCTTTATGGCGGCTGCAATCCATGAGTGTTATATAAAAGAAATGTTAACAGGTCAATACAGTTTCCAGGAAGTGATGAAGTACAGTCCCCTCCCCCATAAACCAGAGAGTGAAACGCATACATAGCCTTTTCTGTTTGTAAAGTGTTACTATCCTGAATTATCTAAGCCTCCAGCAGTACAATAGAGCTGCCAATAACGTGTCCACCCTGTAATCAAATGAGATGACTCTGCTCATATGTCCCAGTCTACACAGCAAAGCAGAGAAGTGAGATACATAAAATAGGAAGTGTCAGCCTATTGTGACTGCTCTGGTGGCCAGTGTGAAAACTGCAATATTTGAAGTTTTTTTTTATATGGATAGTAACAAAATGATTTAAAAACAAATGTAAAAAAAATAAATATAAAAACCTGTAATTTTTTGATGATATATTCCCTTTAATGTGTGGATTTATCGACTATAGGTGGCCATATTTATGTAAAAATAAATTGGGTAGTGTGACCAATAAGTGTAGGGAGTTTAGAAGTGTGGGACCAGCGAGTGAAACCATTGAATCTATGCTGCCAAAACAATCAGGTGTGATCCAACCCATAGAAATCTATTCTATCAGCTAGAAAAAATATCTTGAGGGTGTCTTCAAGTTGTAGTAATCAGGCCTTATATTTGGTTCCGTGTTTACAGGATGCGGTTGATCCCAAGGGCCCGTAACAAAGGGTGCATTAGCTGTCCTTGCTGAAGTTGGCGCCAATGATGGCCTGGCATGTAAGGCTTGCGACTACCAGGAGTCTTAACAGTAATAGTAAGAGTGAGGAATTTAGGGTTGGTTCTTCCAGAAGTGTTAACCAGGAATGCCCTTCTCCTCCTTGTGGATATGAATTGGTTAAAAGGAATTTAACTACATAGAATGTACAAAATATTACCCCAACTTTGTATACCACAAGGGTCCTCCAGAATTACATTGGTTAATATAGAATGTGCCTTTGCCATTGTTAATCACTTTTGTTGCTAATTTGTATCCAACCTTCCTATTTTTCTCAGCAGTTCTGCTCATACAGCCTTTTTTTGTATCAGTAGACAGTAAAACAAAAAAAACAAACAAAAAAAAAGCAATTGCACTTTTTCAGGAGATCTGCGAAAATATTTGCTGAGTATGAAAATATTTATCTGTAATATGCAGAATACAACGGAATATTCCTATGTGCCGCACTAATAACTCTAGCCGTGACACAGAAGCAGAGTTCACACCTTATCGTGACTCACAGACTTTCTATTATTTAAACACTCCCTTTAGGAAGATATTTACAGAAATAAAATGTACCAAAAAAAAAAATCATCTGAATTTTCCTGGCTTTTGAGTGATCATTTTACTGTACTGTCAGCAGGCACACATTTTCTTTATTATATAGATGTCACTTTGTTTTGTTTTCTTAAAATCCTGCAGGAACCATAGACCACCATTATATTGGCCTATGGAGCCTGTTATTCGGTCACCCGGTCACAGGAAGTTATGAAATATACATCCTTACACACATTCACCCTGGCACTGGTTTGCCCTCTCTACTTCCTACAGCAGCAAAACACACGACTTTGAAGTAGCAATCTGAGTTCATCCATGGTAGACAAGGGTACAACTTTTGTTACTTGAAGTTTATAAAACTAAGCATGGAGCTGTAGAGCAGCTATCAGATTCTCCCATATCCCAAAAAAAGGAACTGCTGGAATTGCATGTGCCGCCATCTGGTGCTTCTGTACGGTACCATATTCTCCTTAGGAAACAATTGAATCCCCCATATGTCTGCCATATAATGTGGCATATGTGTGTGCATACTATATGTAATAAACTTTCCTCCACCCTAGATTGGACAAATTATTTCTCATATATATATATATATATATATATATATATATATATATATATATATAGGTTACAGAGCACTATGCTCTATTGAGAATTGGCTGCCTAAAAGCCGATGATGTCATCAGTGGTACTCAATCACTTCTAAAGTCCTAGTTTCCTAAGTCAATGAAGATGTAAACATTGTACCAGGTTGTTGGAGACTCCTTTCAAAAGTTTGTTATCTGTCTCATCATTCTCTACTTTTATTTTTTTAGATTTTGTTCCCTCCTCCGATCCTTTACTTATTCTACTTGAACCCAATACTTTTACAATACATTCCACTCCCCTGTAAAGTTCATCATAATTCTCTATAGTAAAGCACTACTTGCATTTTACTGTAATTTTCTCAACACGAACACCGGCTTCTTCATGCTACACAATATGTTTTTGACTTTTAGCCAATTAAGTTATTTGGTTCACCGCTCTTTTCCCCAAGAGCGATCATCTTTGATAGTGATGAGGCAATCAGCTTTCTGACAATAGCAAAGAGCTTGACCTGACTGACAGCTTTGATATGGAGAAGAGTCCTGAAGGGACTGGAAGGTGCCGGAGACACCACTGTAAGGTCAGAGAGCCGCCCTGCTCAGAAATCTTTAGGTTCCCCTAACAGCAATACACCAGACGCTCGGTCGGACCACCTCTGCCTGCTCAAATTAAATCCAGTGTAGTCAAGCTTCATAAAGACTTTATTTAATGGTTTGTTGTATTCGTGTCCTACAAAAAAAAGGTTTTAGTGTTCTGTCTTCCGCTATGTTATCTCCGCTTCTAGGAAGTATTGATTTACTTTGGCTGGTTTATACTTAAAGGTTTCTATTCCCTTCTGCATACCCACATCTATAGACGGAAGCTGACAAACTGTAGAGAAAGCAATGGCAACGACATGTAAAGTTATTCAGTTTTCCATCAAAGTGGAATTTAAGAGAACCACAAGTTCTACTTAATTCTCGGAGTTCGCCCTGAAAGCCCAAATAAAAGATGACATGTGTTACTATAGAACTTTATAAAAAAGCCAGAATATTAAAGGGGGCTCATATACACAGAAATTATAGGGCCCCATATCAAAACTGAATATGGGCCCCCGACTAAGAGCTCTGACAAATGTACTCGGAGTATTATTAAAGTTAATGTCTGATTTTCCATTTTTAGGCCCAGAATTCTGTACCGATTAATTTCATAACATATTTGTTGATATAATCCTGACTGCATGCAGCCACCAGTAGGGGGAGCTAGCTGCATATAGATTTATACAGCTAGTATTAACCTTTACCGAAATTTTATGTAAATCTACTGTATGTCAGTGATGGTAGGGGAGTGTATGGAGCGGGCTCATGGACTGTATATTACGGCAGACACCTCGCACTAACGGACGGGATCAGAGAACTCCAATCCCAGATGTTTAACTTCTTAGATTATGTGGTCATTAGCGACCGCGGCATCCAAGCTGTTAGACAGAGGGGGCACCCTCTGTCGCCCCATCAGCCCCCCCCCCCTACGTGATTACGAGTTGCTGATGGTTGTTATGGCAGCCTAATGAAGGTACACAGGTCTGCCATCTTGGTCTTCCTATTAAGCCCTGTCATCAGCAAAATACACTGCAATACATAATTATTGTACAAGCAATGAAACAAGTGCATGTTCAAGTCCTCTAGTGGGACTAAAATTAATTTAAAAAATAGATAAAAAGTTTTCTAGTAATACACATAAAAAACATATTAAAAAGTTAAAAAAAAAACACTTTGCCCATTTTTCCCTTTACGTAATAGAAAACTGGTATCACCACATCCGTAAAAGTCCATACTATTACAGTATAACATTATTTAACTCGCAGGGTGAATGCCGTAAAAGTAAAAAAAAATTGAATCGTCAAAAATGCTGTTCTTTGGTCATCTTACCTAAAAAAAAAAAAAAAAAGTTTTAAAAATTACAATGAAATTAAAAATGATCAAAAAGTCATATGTGCCCCCAAATAAAATGGCAGCTCACTCCACAAAAAATAAGCCCTCACACCGCTCCATCGTTGAAAAAAATAAAAAAGTTATGGCTCTAGGAAAATGGCAAAACAATATTTAGTTTTTTTTTTTTTTTTAATGTTTTATTTGTTGTAAAAGTAGCAAAAGATAAAAAAGAAACCATATCAATTTGGTACCGCTGAACTCATATTGACCCACAGAATAAAGTAAACGCCGTAACAAGAAAACCAATTGCATGCCGTGCCTCGATGGTGGGTGGTGCCACAGCTCATGTATTAGTCGTAATATGACAGACAATGGTAAAGTGACAGCAGAAAATATGGTGCAGAAAATGTGTGCCATATTTATTAACTCAATGTATGATGGGCTAGACCTATAGTAGAGGTGACCCTTCTGGTTTAAGTTATGAGACATTTATAAAAATGGGCAACAATTTTTTTTTAAATAATTTGCATTGCCACAGACTTTAAAGTTCTATACAAATGACAATACTGCTGCGACAAACAATCACTGGCCCCACCCGTGACGCCAGTGAGGTTGAGACGTCACCAATCTTGCCAGTGATTGGCTCCCTCAGTCTTGTGTCGAGGGCTGGAAAACTCACGTTAAGGAAACAAATTATATAACCAATATTCCAAGGGCACATGGAACCCTACCAATGACATATCACAATATGTTTAAAGATTTAAATAACCTTCATCTATGTTCCTTTTTTTTAAGAAACACCCCCACTTTTGTCCACAGGCTGTGTCTGGTATTGCAACTCAGCACCATTCACTTGAATAGGACTAAGCTGCAATTCCCGTAACAGCCTGTGGACAAGAGTGGCGCTGTTTCTTGAAAAAAAAGATCACCCCTTTAAATTTGAAAAATAGTAAAATAGACTCCTAAAAACAATTAAAACCCATAGAATAATAATTTGTTTTGTTCCATTGTACATTTTGTAGTTATGTTTTTTACCAATAAAGACCATGAATAGAGTAAAAAATGAGTAGAATGCTTTGCAGATATCAAGTGAAAATAGTTTAGAGATATCTACGAATTCCACTTCTCCTGTCTCCTGGGTCTGAATGGCATGACCCAGAAGAGCTGGATCACGTGGCATGTACCGATTCTGAAACAAATCTATGATGGACATGGCCGCATTTAAGAGAAAGGTCCAGGACAATCAGATATGAAAGTGACCTTTAAACTATGAAGACAGGAGATCGATGAAGGAATCAACGTTCTTACAGCTGAATCTAAAAGGTAAATTCTGCAGGGCCGATAGGATGTGGTGAGTGAAATGGGCAATAATACAGATCGGGACACTAGTAATATCAAAATCATGGTTAAAAAGTAGCATGTATCTGCCTCATTTTATAGTGTGCTGCAAATGGATTTAAAGGAATTGTCCATTTAGGATAGCCCTATCTTATACTGGATAGGGTTTGATGATGTTTGCCATGGTAGAACCACAATGTGTATACCCATTTTTCTTGCTGCTCCCCTGCAGGACATGCATGTTAGCCACCGTTTGCAATGGATGAAGTTGCCCTTAGGCCCCAGCCCGCATTTTTGGCCCGTGCTCCCATACAAAGTATGGGAGCATGGCCCGTAAAATGCAAAAAATAGGACATGTTTTAAATTTTGCGGTACAGTTCTACGGCACGGACACCTATCCGTAGCAATATGGAAAGGAGTCCGCAGCCAATAGAACTGAATGGGTCCGTAATTGAGGACTGTATTACGGTCCGCATTTACGGAGATTTTTTTACGGTCGTGTGCAATGGGGCCTTAAAGGGATGTTCTTATAGAAATCTATTAATATCCATAGATGGCAAATTCGTAAAGATAAATACTGCGTGCAGCTCAGATGGGCAGAATCCTTAAAAGAGATGAAGACCTAGCAGAGCTGGATGTATAGTTTAAAGGGATTGTCCATTTTGGGCAACCCCTTCCTGTAAATGGGGACAAGCTGGTTACCAGGTGATCGTTTTGGGTTCAGCAGCCGAAAATGTCGCCAATCAAAAGAGAAAGGTGGTATTGCATGGCACACAATAAATGAGTTGCGCTGAGTCATCCAGAGTGGAGCTACTCTGGCTAATAGAGGGAGGTACTGAGCAGGGGACGGCCTTCTGTGGTGTTTATATGTCGCAACAGGACATACAGGAGGGGTTTGTCTAGATGGGATAGCCCTTTAACTATTTCCAGCGCACCCTAGTGAATCATTAAATTCAAGCGTATAATTAGAAAAAAAAAATGACAATCCCTCCATAAGCAGCTGTAAATGTGCATTGGCTGTAGAACTGCCAAAAATGTGGGTTAAATCCTACATATTTTAAGTATATTTTAAGTATATTTCATTTTCTCTGATCGTTTCTCTAAATGCACATTTTCTCTCTCCATGATTATTCACTCAGAGAACTCTTCCTGGCATGATGTAACAACTGTTTTGTGAGCTCTGAGCAATTTAGATGTCTGCCTTGCTGCTCCCTCTCCCCTCTCACAGCATTCAGATTCACAGAGAAAGAGACATAGTGCAGCTGCATCCCCCTCCTCTCCCCCCTCTTTGTCTAGTAGTAACTTTTTGCTGACTGAGGAGGTTTCTGAACATTTAGGGTATGTTCACACGGCCTATTTACGGACGTAATTCGGGCGTTTTGGCCCCGAATTACGTCTGAAAATAGCGCCTCAATAGCGCTGACAAACATCTGCCCATTGAAAGCAATGGGCAGACGTTTGTCTGTTCACACGAGGCGTATATTTACGCGCCGCTGTCAAATGACGGCGCGTAAATAGACGCCCGCGTAGAAGAAGTGACCTGTCACTTCTTTGGCCGTAATTGGAGCCGCTATTCATTGACTCCAATGAATAGCAGCGCTAATTACGGCCGTAATTGACGCGGCGTTCAAGCGCCTGCACATGCCGGTACGGCTGAAATTACGGGGATGTTTTCAGGCTGAAACATCGCCGTAATTTCAGCCGTTACGGACCCCCGCCGTGTGAACATACCCTTACAGAGAGATTGCAGTTAGGGATAGAGGAAATCAAGGTTACTATTGGTGAGGAAGGGGAAACTTTTACTAATAAGATATATGACAAAGTTTAATATATTCACATGAACTACTGACTTATTTCTGATTCAAACACAGGGGGAGTAAACATAAAGAACTCCGCTACAACGGTATGTACTGCTTATGGCCAGAAGATTAATAAAAGATACAGTACGGATTTTCTTCTGTAAAGAAAATCAAATATGAGTAGAACGTTAACGTGCCATATGAACCTCAATGTACATCTGGCCTGAGATCAAAAGCTTTTTTCTCTGCTTGCCACCAAGTTTGATTAAACACCTCTCAGCCACAGATGGGTTTTTATTCCAAGGGCTATAAATTCTACTCTCTTTTTGGCGTTATCCCAGTCAGTAAAGTGAAAAATATATTTTTTTCTGTACATATTGTCCTATTCTAAAGATTAGATTTTATTTGATTTTTTTAGACAAAAATATAATAAAAATTTAAAGACCCAGTACAAATAATAAAATAAGTACAAATTAATAATAATAATAAAATAAAAACCTAATAGGGTATGTTAAGATTGCAGACCATGCCATGGACTAAGGTTTAGATGACAACCAACAGTATTACTCTTGAGTCTGGAGCAGGAGTGTAGCTATAGGGGGTGTACAGGTAGCATTTGCATCCAGACCCTGCTGCCTGAGGTATCTATACATTGAATGCAATAATAAGACACTATGCAGTTGGCTCCTAAGCTCCCCCTAGTGGTGACTGCAGGCAGACTGATACACCGCTGGTGGTGCCCCGGACCGCAATACCAGACAATCGCTATCACATGGGTGAAGAATGCATAAATACTTACAGAAAACAAAAGGCACACGTAACTCACCAGTGGATAAGCGGTACCGAATACAGAAGGTAGTAGAAGATGGAGACTATGCATAATTGGAGTGGATGGCAGATGAATAGCATGCAAGCAGTTAACAGATGAATAGGCAGTGGAAAAGAATTAGCAGCACCCACTTACCCTATCTGAGTACTATCCCACAGCAGAGGAAAGGCAAACAAACCAGAGGAACTACTGATCCCCAGATATACATAAATCACTATACAAAAGCTAGATCTCTTAGAAGACCAACAGCTCTCACAATACAAACAAACACATAGACAAGAACAAAGTCACCAAATTTGAAAAGATTTTAGCACATGCCAGAAACAGTATAACCAGCACCTGAGTAATCCAGACCTGAAGTACACATAGCCCAAGAAAGGTACTACGCCCTAATCAACCAGGCAAAGCTAAATTAATTTTTTCATCTGTGGAGATTCATTTTTAATGCTTTATGTATGTGATTTTTTTGAATTTCTGAAATAAAAATGTATATTTTATATTTGACTTATAGACTCTGCGGTCTCTCTTTTTGGTATTATATTATATATAAGGAGTACAGTCGTGTTACTTGGGGGATTTACTATGTAGAATGGTGCATGTGTATGCCCTGTGGATAGGTTCTAAAGCTTAATGATGACCAAATCCAGATTCAGACCAAACAATGCCCAAACACAGAGATAACATAAATGATTGATTAGCAGCCGTCCTGCTGCTAATAGTAACACAGACAGAGTTTTATGATTGATCTCTATGTCTATACAGGGGATTTGGAGCTCTGTATTATAAAATTACAGCTCCACAACTATAAAAATGTATTAAATGAATTAATCAGCACTTAAAAAGGACTAGGTGTTAAAAGGTGAACATTCACTTTAAGAAGGCAATTTTTGGAATCATTTCTTGCACATATTTTTAGTTTTATACCCACAAACACAGTAAACATGCTGAAGATTTCAGCAAAGGTTACAACTGACAGCAATAATATCTACTTCGTAACAACTACTAGACAGATTACAAACAAGTTGGAAATAATTCTGTACATATATTATATAATAACTGCAGTGTTGGCTGGTGAAATATATTATTTAAGAGGGTAAACATTTAATATACTATACTATACAGATGTAGCAGAGCTGAATATGTATTTCTACTGCTTAAAGAGCCTCTGTCACCAGATTATAAGTGCCCGGTCTCCTACATAATTTGATTGGCGCTGTAATGTAGATAACAGCAGTGGTTTTTATTTTGAAAAAATAATTATTATTTTTGACCAAGTTATGAGCAATATTTGATTTATGCTAATTAGTTTAATAGACAACTGGGCGTGTTTTTACATTTTACCAACTGGGCGTTGTGAAGAGAAGTGTATGACGCTGACCAATCAGTGAACAATCAGTGACCAATCAGCGTCATACACTTCTCATCGTTCCAGCCCAGCTTGTTTCACTGCACAGCGCGATCTCGCGAGATCACGCTGTGTTGTGAGTAAGTCCCACAGAAACATTACCGAAGTGTCGGGAGTGTGAATACACATGGAGGTGATGTCTATTCACTCTCATGGCACTTCGGTAAAGTTACTGTGGGAGTATGTGACAGCACAGCGTGATCTCGCGAGATCACGCTGTGCTGAAAGTACAGCTAAACATGAATGAAGAGAAATGTATAACGCTGATTGGTCACTGATTGGTCAGCGCCATACACTTCTCTTTACAACGCCCACTTGCTAAAAAACGCCCAGTTGTCTATTAAGAAACTAATTAGCATAAATCTAAAATTGCTCATAACTTAAAATTGATCGTTTTTCAAAATAAAAACCACTGTTGTTCTCTACATTACAGTGCCGATCACATAATCTAGTTGGTGGGCACTTATAATGTGGTGACAGTCTCTTTAAAGAATCTGCCTGGGGATAATGGGAGTTGTAGTTTCATAATAGCTGGAGAGCCAAACGCTAGAGACCACTGGTGTATAACATATCATTAGATACAGTGATTTGTGAAATCATTGGCGTTTCGCTGAAGGGCTCAAGCATGTGATTATCTATTTGTTTAGTGACATAGCTCCCTCTAGCATCATTTTATTAAGCAATAAAGTGGGTATTCCAGGAATATGCATCGATGGCCTATCAGTGTGTGATCGGTGGGATCTGATCCCCATTCAAGTGAATTGGAGTACCAGGCACAGTCATAAATCCAGCAAGTGCCACACCCACCTCATTTTGCTGATCGTGGGGGTTCCAGAGCTAGGAAGCCAAAAACAGGATTGGTTATCACTTTATATTCCCACAAACACTCTTTAACATGGGATGTAATTGAACCTCAACAACACACATTTATAACACTGCATTTATAGGGGTTGTCTAGTCATAAGAAATTGATGGCCTATCCTCAGTATAGGCCATTAACGGCTTATCGATGGGGGTCCTACTCTTGCCACCCCCACCGATCAGCTTGTACAAGCTCTGCTTTACCTTCATTACTGTCACTGCTTGTACTGTGACTCGCCGACACACTTGTAGCGATGGTTCACAGTATTACAGCCTTCTTCCGTTCACTTCAATGGGAGAAGGTTGTAATACTGTGAACCACCGCTACAAGTATGTCGGCGAGTCACAGTACGAGCAGATAAGAAGTGAAGGGGAAGCAGCACACGTGTGGGCGCCGCGGCCCCTTCAAAACAGCTGATCGGCAGGGGTGCTGGGAGTCAGACCCCCACCGATCAGATATTGATATCCTATCATGCGGATAGTCCATCAATTTCTTTTGACTGGACAACCCCTTTAACTAATGTGGCTGAGGGTCCTTTGGGCCCCGTAGAATTATGGTCCATTTACTGTTGTACCCTCTGCACCTCCATAGATATGCCACTGTCTTCTGAAATATCACAATGACTGGTTCTAAAAAGGGGATAGCCTTTTAAATAAAAAAGCCAATAGCTTTTTGTACATACAGCATATCCTAGGCTTATGGTCTGTCTAATATAAATTAGGCAGTATATGTATGTGTATATATATATATATATATATATATATGTGTGTGTATATATATATATATATATATATATATATATATATATATATATATTGTTCAGTAGTTGAATGTATTTGCAGCTGGCTGTATGTACACAATATCTGAATTAACAATGTATGAATAACCTGCATAATGGAGTTAAAGTGTATAATCCCTATTAACTTCTAATGCTTTCAAATAAATTGAGTTTTCGGGGGTTTGCCCAGAATGAGGCAGCTGTTTCATTATTAACTGAGTTCTTGTTATGAAAATTGAAAATGATTTAGTGTGACATTATTCAGCTCACTGAAAGATTTTACCAATGTTCACTGAACAACTGACAAAACTCAACTTGACTCATGCCTAAATTAGTACCCAGCATTATCTGCAGGAAAAAAAACATATCTCCGTTCATAGATTTTTCACAGCATACAAATTTGGAGGTATGTGAGAGTAACATTCTTTTTTTTACTTAAAGTAAATGTCCACTTTTTATCATCATGACATTGCAAGGTCAATCATTCTGCACTGATAAATTTCTTAATATATCTTTATAGTATTTTTCTGATACAGAGTTCCAAATCCCCTGCAAAGACATAGAGTTACATTATACATTTCTGACTACCTGCTGCCACCACTAGAGGGAGCTTAGGAGCTTACTGCATACTGATTTTAGTTCAATATATAAACAGTATACAGTAAGCTCCTAAGCTCCCTCTAGTGGTGGCACTAGGTAGCCAGAAATGTATAAATTAAGCACCCCTGAGGAATCCAAACTGAGGTTTGGCGATACACGTTGGGGCTTTACTTTGTAGCTTCCTTGCTTGCTAGTAAATTATATATTTTTGCTTATGCACAGCTATTTTTTTCTTCTTACCCATTTGGATTGGACTCATGGCTTTATACCACATTATCACTTTATATTATTAAAGAGCCTCTGTCACCAGATTATAAGTGCCCTATCTCCTACATAATGTCATTGGCGCTGTAATGTAGATTACAGCAGTGGTTTTTATTAAGAAAAACGATCAATTTTGAGCAAGTTATGTCCTATTTTCGATTTATGCTAATGAGTTTCTTAATAGACAACTGGACGTGTTTGTACCTTTTGACCAAGTGGGCGCTGTACTGAGAATTGTACGAGGCTGACCAATCAGTGACCAATCAGCGTCATTTACTTCTCTCCATTAACTTACTCACACATTAAATTTACTGAAGTGTCTTGAGAGTGAATAGACATCGCTTCCAGCCAGGACGCGATGTCTATTCACAATCCCGACACTTCGGTAAAGTTTGTGTGTGACTTCCTCACACAGCACATCAAGATCATGCTGTGCTGTGTGAGTAAGTCACACACAAACGTTACCGAAGTTCGGGAGTGTGAATAGACATTGCGTCCTGGCTGGAGGTGATGTCTATTCACTCTCAAGACACTTCAGTAAAGTTAATGTGGGAGTATGTGACAGCACAGCATGATCTCACAAGATCACGAATGGAGAGAAGTGTATGATGCTGATTGGTCACTGATTGGACAGCATCATACACTTCTCTCCACAACGCCCAGTTGGTAAAAAGTAAAAACACGCCCAGTTGTCTATTAAGAAACTAATTAGTATAAATCTAAAATAGGTTATAACTTGGTCAAAATTGATGATTTTTCTAAATAAAAACCACTGCTGTTATCTACATTACAGCGCCGATCACATTATATAGGAGATAGGGCACTTATAATCTGGTGACAGAGCCTCTTTAATTCCTTTTTGGGTTTACATGCACAGCACTTTATATTGTTTTAGTGGTTGTTTCTATGTGTTATGTGTTTATATTTTGTAACCTAATATTGTTACAGCACTTTAACTTTTTTACTACATTTGTGGTTATCCCTTTGTTATTTACATGGTGTTATCATAGTCTAGCAGCCTAAGGCCCAAGTCACACGACAGAGTTTTTCGGCCGTGTGGCAGCCGTTTTGTTTAAAGGCCGTCACACGGCAGAAGTAAGAACAGTAGACCCCACATGGGGCTATTCACACGGCCAATTGTTTGACGGCCCGGTAAACTGGGCTGTCAAAATGGAACATGCCCTACTTTGGGCCGTTCTCCCAGCCACACGGCTCCCACAGAAGTCTATTGTGCTGTGTAAAGCACGGCCGTCACTTGGATGTGATCCGAGTGGCAGCCGTGTTTTCTTCCGCTTGCTCGTTCTCTCCTTGTAGTGCGAAGTGCATGTGAGGATGAGGAGATTTTTTTGTTATAGTTGATGCCACAGCCCCCTTGTAGATAGCCCCCACCGTAGATGTCACTACCCCACCTTAACTACAGGTGGCTGTGTGGCACTACCTACAGGAGGGCTGTGTGACACTTCCTACAGGCGGCTGTGTGGCACTACCCACAGGGCACACTGTGGCACTATCTACAGAGGGCATCAACATCTGTGACGCTGTTCCAATTGCCGAGATATCAGCCAGAGCTAAAATTGACAAATGAAATGTATCCGTTTTTAAAATAGACAGGGAAAAAAATGGATGCAAAACAGGTAATAGTCGGCCGTTTAAAACAGAAACACTGCCCGGAATGGAAACCGAACGGATGCAAAACAGATACAAAATTAGCGAGAAAAACGAACCAAAGCGGACGTTTTTATCGGCCGACACTCGGACCCTGTCGTGTGAATAGAGCCTAACAGTGATGAACTACTTAGTTTTTAATTAATTCTTGTCCGGTCATCTCCATATGTTGGGTTGTTGCTACAAAAAGGGTTAAACTATTTATGTAACCCTTATGCAATACAGGTTTAGATGGTTTCCATTGTCTTTTGGATGTATTAGTTGCTTGTAATGAAATAAAAACTATTGTTTGATTATATAATAGAATGGGAGTGCACACTCTTTTTCAGGTTTGTCGCTTGTTTCTTGCTACTATTGCCTTTGAGATGCCAGTGTTGCACCCCTACGGCCTGATTGTTTTTTTTGCGATGTCCGCCAGTTCTGTATGTTTAGAACTAAATAATTGATCTCTGTCTATGTAGCGGATTTGGACATGTGTATCAGAGAAACTTAGCTCCAGCCGCTATCAAGATATATTATGAAATTGATCAGTGCAGAACAGAGTTATTTAGATATAAATAAAATACTATTAGGCCGGATTCACACGAGCGTGTACGTTTTGCGCGCGCAAAAAACACAGCGTTTTACACGCGCAAAAGGTACTTAACAGCTCCGTGTGTCATCACATAGGATGTGCGGCTGCGTCATTATGACACTCCGTTTGGATGTTTGTAAACAGAAAAGCACGTGGTGCTTTTCTGTTTTCATTCATACTTTTTACTGCTGTTGCGCGAATCACGCGCGTCACACGGAAGTGCTTCCATGTGCTGCGCGTGATTTTCACGCACCCATTGACTTCAATGTGTGCGTGATGCGCGAAAAACGCACAAATATAGGACATGTCGTGAGTTTTACGCAGTGGACATACGCTGCATAAAAATCACGCAACTGTCTGCACGGCCCCATAGAATAACACAGGTCCGTGCGACGCGCGTGAAAATCACGGACTGTCTGAATGGCCCCATTGACTAACATAGGTCCGTGCCAGGCGCGTGAAAATCACGCGCGTTGCACGGACGTATTTTACGTTCATCTGAATAAGCCCTTAGGCTGTGTTCACATGGGGTGGATACGCTGCGTAATAGCACGCAGCGTATCTTCCCTGTGCACCACAGGGAATTTCGGCCGAAAAAAACACACCAAGCTATGGTGCCATTTTTCGCATACAATTTCCGCTGTGGAAAACTGCAGCACTGGGATGACATTTCCTGCGATTGGCTTCAGCGGTGGTCACATGGGATGAAACGTTATCCCAGGAGGCTGCGCTGGAGAGAGGAACAAAGACTCCTGGTAAGTATGAGGTTTTTGTTTTTTTTCCCAATTGCGTTTTCTGCAGCGGGAGCAACTGCTATTTGTTGCGGAATTTACCTCCCATGGAATTCAATGGGGAAATCCCGCAACAAATAAGCAGCGTTTACGCAAATACAATTTACATGCTGCAGAATAAAATTCCGCACCGTAGGTCAATTTCTGAGCAGTTTTTCCGCTCAGTATTTACGCAGCGTGTGGATGAGATTTGTTCCATCTCATCCACTTTGCTGCTACTGTATTTGCTGTGGATTTTCCGCAACGAATTCCATTGCAAAAAAAACTCAGTATTTACGCAACGTGTGAACTGACGTTTAGGGTGGTGTCACTTTGAACAGATGGGCTGTAACTCATGACCCACATTAGATATCGGCATTTATAAGCCTAAATATATTAGACAGTTAAGTCTCAATCTATTTTGCTGCTCTGGTTGTAGTACATACTTTTTTTTTCCAACTATGTTATTAAACTTTATATTGAAATGGCGTTTCATTGGAACTTGATGACATGTCTGTGCATATTAAATGTCATGGCACAAGCACAATGGAACAGATGACAAGAGATGGCATACTGGGCATGGTAGGGTCAATGTTGTACTAAAGGCTTTGTATGGTGATCAGTTATGGCTGAAGTGATGGGAAAAACCAAAGGAAACAGCACAGTCCAAGAAATAGGGGAATGATGCAAGGCATAGTATCCAACCTTGGATCTTAACCAGTGCTATGAGTACCCCAGGGGGTATGTACTATGTCTATAGGGAGCACTATATACAGTTGCATGATACGGTAAGTGCATCCTTTGGAATTACTTGTATTTCTGCATTGATTGCTAATAAAATGGGATCTGGTTGTTATCTAAGTCACAAATATAGACAAACACGATCTAACTAAACTAATAACACACCAACAGTTGTGCTGTTCATGGCTTTTACGGAGCACATTGAGTAAACATCCACAGCGGTGGGAGAATTTAGAAGCAATCACCTCCACCACATGTTTCCTGTAACTGCAAATAACATCTGCACAAGGCTGAGGAGGAATTTAGGACTATTTCTCTTTTGCAAATGTGCTTCAGTTCATCACTATTTTTGGGATTTTTTGCATGCACAGCCTTCTTCAAGTCATGCCACGGCATCTCGATAGGTCAGGACTCTGACCTGGCAATTCCAAAGCACAAATCTTCTTCTTTTTCAACTCTTGGAGTGATCTTAACAGGAGCCCCCTTTTGCCTAACCAAGGATTGATATAGACCCAGGTCTTTACCCATGTTTTTGTAGACTTTCCATGCGTCTTTATAACACGTCTCTTCTCAAAGTGTAGCTGAACGTTTGACAAACTACTAACATGTCATAGAGACATGTCAGAAATTTGTATTGGTGGGGGTCCGAGCACTGAGACCCCCACCAATCTCTAGAACGAAGCAGCTGAAGTGCTCGTGTGAGCGCTCAGCTGCTTCGTGTCTGTTCTGCTTTTTCCGGAAAGCCGATGTATCGGTATACGGGCTCATAGACTTTCTATTGAGTCCATACACAGATACATTTAGTTCCGGAAATAGCAGAACAGACACGAAGCAGCTGAGCGCTCACACGTGCACTTCAGCTACTTCGTTCTAGAGATTGGTGGGGGTCTCAGTGCTCGGACTCCCACCAATCCAAACTTCTGACATGTCACTATAACATGTCAGAAGTTTGTCAAACGTTTAGCTACACTTTAAAGTTGTTTGCCTCGAGGCATGGCTCACACTAACCAATCTTTCCTGAGAAGTACAGATTTGTCAGTAACTAGGCTTTGTGTGCCTTTATATAAAGGGCAAAGCACCTGTGACTCGTCCAGTCTCATCTCCTCAATTGAAACACCTTTTGTCAATAAGCTCTTGGAGAAGTCATTAACACGGATGACCACTTACTTTTTCTCCCAGTACTGTGGATGTTTACTCAATGTGCTCAATAAAAGACATGAACAGTACATCTGGTTGTATGTTATTAGCTTAGTTCGATTTTTTTTTTAGTCTATAATTGTGACTTAGAAAACAATCAGACCACATTTTTTTAGAAATCAATCCAGGTAATTCCAAAAGGTTTGCTTACTTTTTCTTGTAACTGTATATGATCATAGCCTTGGAGGTGCTTAAGTAGAAGATTGGGACCTAAAATCAAGAATACCACTAAATGAGCAAAGAGTGCAAGACTAAAAAGTAGTGAGCACTCACCTGAGGCAAGAAAAACATACCCTATATGTGGCATATCAGTTGGCTGGTGGGCACATCAAAAGAAGCCTCCTATCTTAGTAACAAGGAGACTATAGGCCTTCCCATTGGTCGTGGGCACCACATAAGACACAGTGAACACAGTATAGCTGACAATTGGGGTTTTCCAGTTGTGTATTTTGGGGAACAAGTATTTTTTCCTACATCTGGGCATAAAAGAAGGAGGTAGAGCTGATCATTTTAGAAGTTAGTTTGCCAGAGGAAGGTTCATCTTCATAATTGGAGGCCAGTTATAATACCCATATCAGTGGTGGCCAAATAGTAGTTTGTGATCTAAAGGTTGACTTGACAATGGAGACAAGTAGATCTCAATATTAGTCCACCCGTTTTCTTGCTGGCTACAACGTAGAAGTGGGCAAATGACTCTTCATAGGTCCTATTAAGATAAAGTTTGACCATTTCTGGCTTAGATCATTATCTACAGTGCCAATGTGACGTTATTGGGATGGGTGATAGATATGAGGAACATTTGAGTAGACTGATGTCAATTCATATCAGGAAACATCCCATCCACTCAATGTAATAACCAGTTGCAGGACAATTATTATAGACCCCATTGTTTGTTTTTTTTCATCTATGTGAAAAACAGCGCTAGCGCACAGTCAGCAACTGGAATGATCGAATATTTCTCTCATTTACACCAGCGGGTTAGAAATCAGCATTTATGACTTTAAACACTGTGGGGTATAGGAATCAAAGCCAAGACAGTGTACCTCCACTGCACAGTAGTCACAGTCTCTTATCAAAGACCAACTTCTAGTTAGAACCAACCGGTCGATTTTCTTCTGCTTTTCTTTAATCCTTATTTCCGCTATTTTGTATTGCAGCTGTTTCATGCAATAGCACAGGGAAATCATTGCTACAATTTGTAGTAGGATCTAATTATTTTGCTACCTGTCGGATTCATATATATTCAGAGTCTTCTTGATGTGAAAATAACCCCATTGTTGTATTTGGAGCATTAAAATCAAGGAGAATTTTTTTTTCTGATAAGAGTAATTCTCTTTTAATGCTCTCCTATTATATATTATTCATATTGTAACATTTATCATACATTTTGTAACTGTGTAGCAAAATAACAAGAAATTTAAGATGTACAGTGATTTTTTTGTCAGTAAATTTTTTCCTCGTATAAATGGCAGACCTACCATAGACGCAGACCATGCAGCTTCTACGGGGCCCATAACAAGGCCATGCCCAGCTCCATGGTTTTTGCTATTGGGTAGTGAGAACTTTAGCAAACAAGGTGTAGGAGAATTGTCCAAAGGGTCATTATGTGTACATTAATGGCCACGGGGACATGCTTTGACTTCAGTTGAGTTATTTATGCCCCCATGTCAAGTTCAGGTAATCAAAGTCAGGCAGAAGCCGGTAGAGCTATATCAACAATAGCTAGGCTGGTTCCTTCCCTCTTTCACCAAGCTAAGAAGGCTTCAATCCCCCATGATGTATGTGCATGTGGAATAGTACCTGACTACCTCTGGGTACCAAAAAAAGACACCTGAAGTAGTGATAAATTTTAGGTTTCAAGCCATTATCTGAACCGGACAAGGAGGCCATGAAACCTTAATTGACAAAAGCCTATGTCTTATATAGGTAGCCCATGTGGCTGTTATGAGCCCTTCAAGAGAGTGGTTTTATTCCAGGTTGGTATTATCCCCATTTTAATGTGGTATCCACAATTGCTACAATGGTAGCAGGTAAAAAACGTTATCGAGCCATGAAAATGGGATGGGTTCACAAAGACCTCCTGTTACAGATGGTGAGGAGAGTGTGGTGGTGTCAAGCAGCACCTGAAAGGAGCCTAATATTTATCTTTGCTATGAGGTCCCCATCCTCAATATACGTCACTGTTCAATGGACCCAAGCAATTGTAATGTGGGCTTCTTCACAGACTGAACTTACATGTGAGAATGTCTCCTTAAAGAAGACCAATGACAGGTCCACCTTAGGATTTTAGGTTTTTGGTTTTATTTCCTGAACTTTAGCTCTTGTGACTAAAAAACAATTATTACAGATTCTGTAAATATGATTCTGTTCCAAATTCTGATAAGTGGCTACTAGATTTTATAAACGTGAAACTATTCAACTCGTCGGAATGAAAAAGACCAAAAGAGAACGACAGTTAAATGATCATAAAAATTGGCAGCAAATCCTACTTGCAAAAATCAATTGCGGTGCAGAGTGACAAGCTGGCCAGGCAAGTGAAGCTATGCAGAACACAATTAAGCAAGCAAGCCAGCAGGATGGCAGGCAGGAGAGCCGTGAAATAATAATTACTAATTTAAGTGCCATACACATAATTGACAGTAACCAATATCACATTTGCTAAATGTTCAGCTTGAAAAGCTTATTCTTCAGTATGACCCAAGAAACATTCATATTCAAGCCCCAAACCAATCACAGGTGAGATGATGAAAATGTTCTTGTCCTTATGTATGGATCTTCTAAATTTCACCAATGTCCTAAGGGTGTCCAGAACTGAGGCCTGGCTTATTTCATTCAACTCAATATAGACAGGAAGGACACTCTAAATACTCTTGGGCTGGCCATACATATTAAGGCGCTCATTCAGCCAACAGCTAGTCCTCCCGATCCCTTTCCATACAAATATCTGCTCGGCTCAGCCTCTGAACTGGAGGTTTTTCTACCCTGAGAACAAAATGGTTGGGCATGTTAAAATCCAGCTGGCCACTCCTACTCTTGGGAGGCCCCCATACACATTAGATGGTCCGCCGATCCTGCCAAAATCGTCAGTTTCGGCAAACATTAATCTAATGTGTATGGCCACCTTTCTTTACCTTCCTGGCAATGGAAACATGAAGATTTCCTTCAAGATTTAAAGTGGATTTCCAAGACTCTAAGCATGGGCCATCAGTGTTGGATTGGTTGGGATCCACCTTTCTACAATCAGAATGAAGCGGATATGGTGCTTTACCGACACGCTGTGCCTATGTAAACAATGAAAGGGGCACAACGCTTGCTGGAGCACCGCGGTCGGTTCCTTCTGATGATCGGCAGGAGTCTCAGGGTTTGAACCAACACCAATCAAACACTGTTGGCCTATCCACGTCCTGGAAAACCCCTTTAACTATTTAGATAAATACTGTGGGGTCATGTTACTAGTCCATGGATGCCCCTGAAGGTTTGTATTAAACACTTTAGCCAATGTCAACCCAAGACAACGCTTCTCCAATAGGTCATAGTTCCATACATGCAACCTAGTAGACAGTATAACATATGAACAGGGGTTATCCTTGTGGGAGAGGCCCCTTTAAATTAGTACCTATGATGGACAGCATTACCAAACATTTCTAGTTCATTGACAACAAGGACCAGAGACGTAACTTGATGCTCCTAGTCCCCAATGCAAAATCTATAACAGGGCCCCCACCTACCATACATAATTTATAATACTGGTATCTTCTTATGTGGCTGAGGGGCTTTTGGGCGCCCTCAGGCTCCAGGGGCCTGGGTACGGCTGCAACTTTTGCACCCCTATAGCTATCAGGGACCTATACCTGTAATAATAGGTGACATCTAACTTTCAGTCCACCTTTGACTATACTTGTATGTGTGTTTTGTGCTCTCTGGCTTAAGTAGCCTTTCAAATTGATTGTTCTTCAAGAAAATAATCAATCTTGTTTTTCTTCTTATTCATATGGGAAGGCAATTTCTTTGCTATGGAATTTGTAATTTTCATTCACAGAAATGAAACTATTCCATTGAGTCTGAGATGTAAATCCACAATTTTCTGGGCTATGCTGGATGCTATTATTTGTCATCTCGGTGGGTACAATAGGGAAAAGGCAGAAAGCTTGTATAGTACGAGTGGGTATATTAATCACACAGTGCTATGTTCGGATACACGGTAAATCACTTGATATTATGTTATTGGATGGTATAGATTCATCACACGGAAACTTCATAAAATAACCCAGGATTAGGTAGCATCTGAAATACTAGCATTTGATAAATGAGCAATAATATAAAGCCACTCTCCTTACGATAGTCTTCCCAGAAGTCGGACCTTATTCATGGATCATTATGAGTATTCTGTAAATTGTTCTATTTCCTTTCTTCTTATTGTTCATTACTTGTTGTAGAAGCAAATGTATTATATATAAAGAGTTTTTTTTATGCCGATGTGATTGGAATATTCACGCTTAATACTTTATTGTGTACTTTGCTTTACTTCTCTTGTAGAACAGCGAGCACCACTGAACCAAGGCTTGATCATGCTAGATCAACATTGTTAGGCCCTAGGCACTGCAAAGTTCACTGGTGAATGACATTTAATCTTTAGAAAGTCATTTAAATTAAAAGTATGGAAGGGTTTTATTATTAGAGTACAAGTGAGCCAATTTTTATTATCATTGAGCATGGAAACCTACCCATAATGGGATGTCTACACAGAGTATCTTCTGGCATGTGAACTAAAATGAAATGGAAAAAAGAACACGGCGCCACATAGTGCAAAGTAAAAGCCAGGTAGAACAAAGGAGCAAAGGACGATTACGCTCACCTTGAATAGTGGACACCGATAGGTGTCATAAAGGCATGGAAAGCTGCAGCCAGGTCCAAAACACAGCCAAACGAAGTTTGTTGTCAGTTGAGGGAATGGTTGAAGTGGAAAAAATAGGACCACCGGCGCTGCTATATGAAAGTGAGCAATATGGAGACTTAGGCAAGCATCTAGATAAAGGACTTTATTGTCAAAAAGGCTACGCGTTTCAACACCGAACCGGTGTCTTCATAAGGATTGGCCTGATGAAGACACCAGTTCGGTGTTGAAACGCGTAGCCTGTTTGACAATAAAGTCCTTTATCTAGATGCTTGCCTAAGTCTCCATATTGCTCACTTCCATATAGCAGCGCCGGTGGTCCTATTTTTTCCACTTCAACCATTCTGGCATGTGAAGAATAGGTGGGGGTTGAGAAACCATTGAGGGTTCTTGGAAAGAAATTTCGACTTGAGCAATATGGTCCAATTAGGTCCTTTTAGTACCTGCTTAAATGACCTATCAAATAACAACAGCCAAAGGAATAAGAAGGATCAATGAGAGATATATATTACATTCTGAAATACCGCCTTAAAGGGGTTGTCTAGTTTAGAAACCCCATTGTCATATATTCTGTTACAGAATTCAAAGTTAATAGAGAGGGGTCCCCTGTTTCGGATCCTCATAGCCAGAGTAGGGAGCGGTTACCAAGAGCATCTTTTGCTCTGGAGGACCTGACCTGTCCTCTAATACACAAACAACCCACTGACATGAGTGAGAACTGTGTAATGCTTAATTTCCCCTATGGTGGCGCTGCAGGGAAATTGAACACTTATTGACGGATTCTCCTTCAGACTACATTTGATCTCAGGGAGTCCCAGCAGGGGCACCCCTTGTGATTAGTTTATTGTCAAGAGACCTTTCTGTCAAGTAGGGATTGTCCAAAGAAGACAACCCTTTTAAAGCCTCCAGGCAGAATTTATACACTGTGCTATTCCTTGGGCAGGGCTTGAGGGGGAGGTTAATGACAGAAAACGTTAAAGAGAGAATCCGTGTGTCATGCACCACCCCCTTAGATCCTGCTCTAGGCATAAAACAATATCAGTTCTGGAATGTTCCTTTCAGGTTTTATTTCACAAATTAATATTTCTACATCCATAGCTTAGGTAAGAGTTTTTAAAATCATCTTCCAAAAAGAGGACTATTTCAAAGACAGGACTATTATGCGTAGTTCATAGTATTATCCATATCCATATTGTACATCCTTTCTTTGCTGCTGAAGTAAAGTTGATTATCGTGCTGTATGTATTACTACAGTTCAGTTTACTGTCACCTGACTTTGTTATGGGATCCTATAAATTTTAGTTGTCTAGGGGTTAGCCCATGCGGCATTTGTGAAGAACATCAGATGGACAATGAGACCAAGAAGAATAACCAAATGTCAAGACCCATTCTGCTTCAACAAAGATACATTTTGGTTGGAGTTATTTTTCTTATTCAACAATTCTTCAAGTGTTTTGATTAATTTATATAAAAAGTAAATGCTACTATATTGGATTTCTATATTGTAGTCAAGCTTACTCTACTCTCGAGACTCAAGCACCAGGGTGTGCATGCGCATTGAAGGTAATGTAAGGTAATAACACATTATGTATTGGTATTATTGTAATCTACACTTAATATATTGATACAACTATCTTCTATAATAATGTTTCAAGCTATGTCGGACTGGGTTTCTTTGGGCCCACCAGAGGAAATTATTCTGAAGGCCCACCATCAATTTTTACAGGACATGCCCACCTGTAATTGCCCACAGAAGTCCTAGTACTAATAGATTCTAATAGGTTCTTTGTCAATAAATTATTAAAATATTGTCCAACAATTACGGTACATTTACAAAATAATTTTCAAAAGGACCATTGGTGCCCATTCTTCTTTCAGAAACCTAGCCCACCGTAGGGTCCTCTGCTACTCAGGTGGGCCAGTCCAATCCTGTTTTCAAATAACCACTACCAGGACATGAAGTCTATATTGACTAAGTGGTGTTGATACCTAGTGCCACACTAACAGTGTTTTCTGATGCTTGCTCAGATCAGGTGGACCAAAACAGCAGGAAGTGCATCCGATAGATTTCAAGACTCCAGTGTATTCAACGAGACCTTGAGGATTACAAATATCCAGAGACATCAAGGAGGAAGATATTATTGCAAGGCAGAAAATGGGCTGGGCTCGCCTGCAATAAAGTCTATTCGAGTGGATGTATACTGTGAGTACAAGAAACCATTATCCTCTTCTAACCCTTTCTTATTGTATAGTATATAATGATGTATAGTCCATATAGTTGATGTATAGTCCACATGGTTGTTGTATATCACATCTGGTTTTGGAGAGCATTCGGATCCTGATTATTGTCTTCTTAACCATCGCTATTGTAGACTGGATATGACTGAATGTTGGCTAGAGCTATTGTCTACAACATAAATATAAGAGGGTCATGACACGGGATGAACCTAAATGACAAAGTCTATAACATATGTCATACATTAAAAATAAACAGATATAGATGAAGAGCA
The DNA here is from genome assembly GCF_050947455.1 of Rhinoderma darwinii. Classification (NCBI taxonomy): domain Eukaryota; kingdom Metazoa; phylum Chordata; class Amphibia; order Anura; family Rhinodermatidae; genus Rhinoderma; species Rhinoderma darwinii. Next base: position 72,391,686 of record NC_134698.1, on the reverse strand, counting down.
GGCACCGGAAATTTCTGACATCAGCCTTAAGAAATGTATTCGGGATATACAAAAAAATCCGATGTCTTGGGCTTTGTTCACACTTAGCGTATTGGTTTATGTTTTAACAGGAGCCATGATGGATATGTTGAATCCATTATGATCCAACATGTTCAGTGATGACGGATGAATTTTTTTCTCCATTGACTTATAATGGATCGGTCATGTTTCCTTCAGGTTTACCTTTTTTTCTGGAAGCAATATTTCAGTGTTCTTCACTATTCTGACCGTCAAAAAGCAACTGTAGCCTAACGGAAAAGAAATATCGGAGGTGTGAACAGAGCCTTACCTCTATTTTCATGCATTTTTAGGTAAAACTTGCCTAGACTTATTTCTATTCAACCTAAAAAATTAGGAAAAAGTCGGTACTCTAAAATTACGCTAATCTGTCGACTGCCAAGGTGCTGGAATATCAGAAATGCCGCTGCTGGGTTGGATAGTCGGGCAAATTCTGCAGGTTGATTTTATGGGCCTTAAGTCCCGATGCTGCATAATTTTCAATGTAATTAACACTAGTCAGACTAGCAGCATTCATTTCCACATGTAAGTGCTGGCGTCAACGTGATGATGCATTCCCAAGTGCCGACGCTGACATGTCAGACTTCTAATTGATTATTATTTAATTACGTGGAAAATTATTTCATTTTGCCTTGAGATCCATGAGATTCATTTTACAACTCACCACCGCATTGCCTGATGTAGAGGATTATCAGGCTATTTTCATATTATAATCCATTTTGGGGAAATTTTTGGACAATTTTTGGACTCCTGACAGATTATTGGGATTTCTAGACCACTGGTTGCCATATTAATAGAACGTTGATGTACTTTCTCCCATAGAATTATACCATACTTCCCAGTATTCCTTGTTTTTCGACTAAAAAATAAAAAAAAAGTTACCTTATAAACTATGAAGTAAAGGCTCTGGTCTGTCTGACACATCCCTGATTAAATAATGTCTCACTGTGATGTACTGCCAAACAGAGTCTCTGGGTGACCGTGTGACATGGAAATTATGTTCACACAAAGGAAATTTGCAGCGAAATCGGCCACGGATTCCACCACAAAATTTCACCTCCCATTCATTTTAATGGAAGTCGAAGGCTTTTTTTTCCCGCTAGCTTTTTTAGCTAGCGGGAAAAAGAAGTGTCCTGTTCCATCTTCTGGAGGTTTCCGCCTGAACCTTCAATTGATGTCAATGGGAGAAAGAATAATTCTGCAACTGATTTTGTGGCGGGACCCACCATGCAAAATCCGCCATGTGAACCGGGCCTAAGAGTTAGTACTGCTAACAGGAAGTAACTGCCAGACAGCTACTTCCTGAATTGGAGTAGAGTAGAGGTAGGCAAGAGCACAATTAAGACTTATTTTTGACTAGGGGCACTCAAAATTGTCTTTAAAAGTATGAATGCATAGGATATAGAGCATTGTAAACAAGCACACATATTTCAATACAATTTCCAGACGTTGTTAGCTCATACTAATAATATATTATCTAGTATGGGTTACAGCTCAGTATTGTCAAAAAATCTTCAGGATTGACATTATTACGTGATGCCACCCAATGGGTGGAATAGGGCTTTCAATGTTTTTAACAAACAACTGCAGGTGCAAAGTCGTAGCTTGGCACCTAATACAATCTCTAGATAAAGAACCTGCTCACCAAAATATTCTGTCTGCTATGTAGGGTTTTAAAAAAGTTGGCTAGTTTATAAACCCCATCTACATCTAGGCTATTAGGAAATCCAAAGTTAATAAAGTTCCCTTTACAGGAACCTCACCTATTAACCATAGTAGAGAGAGGCTACAAAGAGTGTCTCACCCTCTGGAGGACCCATCACGTCCTTGCATTACATTTACAGTCCATTGATTTTAATGAAAAAAGTGTAATGCTTCATCTCCCCTGTGGTGGTGCTGTAGGGAAATTAAACAACTGCTGCCAGGTTGTCCCACAGTTTACATCTGATCGCTGGTGAATCCAATAGCAGGTGACCCTGTAATCAGTGGACTCATCTGACAAAATGGATTGTCTCAAGTGATCAATCCCTTTAAAGGGGTTGTACACTACTGCACAACTGATGACCTATCCACCGGTAAAGTCATCAGTATATCACCCGGACCCCGCACCGTTAGGGTAAGTTCACATGCTAAAGTAAAAACAGCTGTAAAATACGGAGCTGTTTTCAAGGGGAAACAGCCTCTGAGTTTCAGCCATTTTAAATTGATGTGTTTTTGGAGCCATTTTTGGAGCTGTTTTTCTGTTAACACAATGAAAAATGGCTCCAAAAACGGCTCAAGAAATGACATGCACTTCTTTTTACAGAGTGTTTTTTAACGTGCCGTTTTTTCAAACGGCCGCGTAAAAAAAATGCCCCGTCTGAACGAAATGCCGTTTTTCCCATTGCAATCAATAGGCAGATGTTTGGAGGCGTTCAGCTTCCATTCTTTCAGCCATTTTTCAAGGCGTTTACGCCCTGAAAAATACCTGAAAACACTGCGTATGAACATAACCTCAAGCTGCTCTGGCTGCCTCCGGGCACCGGATGTTATGGCCCGTTATGCGATGTACGGACTCGGAAGCAGTTTGCTCCGTACATAGCATAGCGGCTGTGCTGCCGAACTGTAGCTCTGCTCCTTTTCTCTTGAATAGGAGCAGAACTCCGGTACGGCAGCTTGGCCGCTATTCAGTGGCCGGAGCCTACTGCTTCCGGCATGTACGTCCGGTGCTCGGAGGCAGCCAGAGCGGCTTAACAGTGCGGGGGGTCCGGGTGTCGGACCCCGCAAATTATGTACTGATGACCTATCCAGTGGACCTTGTCCAGTAGTGGACAACCCCTTTAAGGATGAACTGTAATAATATTATAGCATTCCTATGTTCCTTCACTGTACATGTTTTTTTTCTATATGATTCTGCTTGTTTATGATGGATACATGCTATACAATGAAATATGGTTTTATTCCTTGACAATAGATCGTTCTTTTCTTGAAATGTAGAGCTAATGTGCTGTCATGAGCGGGAGGAGGGGTAATATTAAAATAAAATAAACAAAAAAAACATTTGTGTCCTTGGAATGAACGCTGTTGTGCCAGAATATCGTCAATGGTAAACAGTCAAGTGATTATTTGTCAATTGTACTGTGAGCATACAACCAGCCAAAGAGATCTGCGAGCCGCCAAGTGCTGTCAGATTGTTTATAATGTATGTATAAATAGGAGATTTTTGTTTGAGGAAGCAGTGACGGAAAAACCTTGTGTGAAAAGGCGGCTAAACATAACAGTGATTCTACAGTAAAGACTTAAAGTGAATCACCACAATTAAAACCATGTAATTTTTAGTTTCAAAGTTCTATGATGATTAGTTTTATAATCTGTCTTTTTAGTGGTCAGAGCTCTGTTTTTCAAGCTCAAAACCCCCTGCTTCTCCCCATACAGCCATAGAGCTGCATGCCAAAATTCTGGCTGCCTGAAGCCACCTCTAGAGGGAGCTTTAGAGCATACTGTTATATTGCTGAATCAGTGTATAAGATGTATAAGTCCGTATGCAGTATGCTCCCCCTAGTGGTAACTGGAGGAAGCCATAATTATTTTATTTACCGTTGCAGGGGATTTGGAGCTCGGTATCAGAAAAAGAGTGCTCCAATTGCTATAAATATATATTATAAAGCAACAAGAAAATTTAAACCCAGTTAGGTTGAAAAAATTCAACATGGTGTTTAAGGGTTTAAAGATATAAACTGCAATTGTGAGAGTTTCTCAGGAGGTTTATCTAATAAGATAAAATAAAAAATTATTGTGAAGACTGAGATGTCGAGATGAAATTTGTTTTCTAAACAAGTTGTGCTACATGTAGACTTCTTATTGAAGTGAAGGGGATAAAGGTGGGCATCTGCCGAAAACCATTCAATACCACTGAAAGGAATCCTAGTGAATGAATATGAGGAGCACATCAAAGGAGTCTTTCTTTATTACACGGATTAGGCATTGTATGTGCCGATGCTCAACAAGTCTCCGTTCAATAAATGTTTAAACCCAATTTTCATAGATCGGAAATTTTTAACCTCTTAAAATAATTTTCTGAGAAAATGTGCTTTGGAGACAATTGTATCTTTGCTCATCATGTGCAATACGGAATTGAACGAAAAAAAAATGAAGGATGTAGCTATAGGGGGTGCAGAGGTAGAAGTCACACTTGGGCCATGATGCCAAAAGGCCCCTCTGTTACATATGAAGACCCCTTTATTATAAATGTCACATGGTAGTTTGCGGGACCCTATTACAAATTTTTCATTGGAGCCACAATGAAAAATTGAGTATAGTGATGTCATCAGATTTCCTGATCTATATAGGTCCCTTAAACACCTTAAAATAGTTGTCTGCTTTGGAAATCTCTATTTTTTAGAAGGGGACCCTATGACAAGTTGATCACAGTTTGCGACCTTTGCTTAAAAATTATAATCTTTGGGATCACCTGTCAGCAAGTGGTCAATTTCCCTCTAGCACCACCACAGGAAAAATGGAGCATTACACAATTCCCAAATGTAATATTTGGAATTTCTGGGTCCGCCCCAATGAGAGATGCTCTTCTCTTTTGCTAATTGATGAGGCTCCTGAATGGAAGACCCCATCTATTAACTCAGTATTTTTTTATAGGGTATTTGAGAACTCTTTTCTAAACCTGACAACCCTTTTATGTTGGAATGTGATTTAATAACATAATAAATCCTGACTCCTGACGGATCATGAATTTCTTTTACTTTTTACCAAAAAACAATAAAGACTTAAGTAAAATGTCAAAGTAAAGATTTCCACTGACTGAAGCTGTAAGTCGCATGTGCTGTTATCACCTTTAACGACACTAGATCAGAGCTATTTATGTAGAATAAGACCAAAATGGGCCCAGAACTGTTAACCAAGCAAATCTAAGCACCAGTAATTTTAGTAGAATAATATAAATCATGTAAATGATGGAAAATGGCAGACTAGTGAAATCTTACACATGTAATCTTATATCTGACATTTTAGTAAAGCACATTATTTCTTAAAGGCTTATTTCCATCTCACAAACTTATGGCATTTCCACAGGATTTGCCATAAATGTGTGATATGTGCGAGTACCAACTTAGGACCCTGCACCCGTATTGAGAATGGGGGTCACCAAACTCCATCCCACCTAGTAAGCCTGCCGGTTTTCAGGTGGAGTGTAAGTGGAGGGATGGTCATGCATGCGCGCGGCTCTTTCCATTCTGTGATATGGGAGTTACAGAAACAGCCGAGCACCACTTGCTCGGGTGTTCCTATAACTCCCATAGAACATAAAGGAGAGAGCTGCGCGCATGCGTGACCATCTCTTCATTCATTTTCCTCCATGGACGAGTGACCCCCAGAGGTATTAGCTGCACTTATCACACATGTTTGCATATCCTGTGAATATGCCATAAATGTGTGAGATGGGAAAATGTTTTGCAATTCACTCATTTACAGTGGTCCAACTCAAAGTTTGACCCAAAAGATTTTTGGGAAAGAAAATAACATTTGAATCTATTAAATGAGACCAGGCATGGGAAGTTTCATACATAAAAACAACAAAAAAAAAATATTGAATTTTATAGTTTTTAAAATTAAAGGGGTTGTCCAGTCCCTAAAAATGTATGGCCTATCCTCAGGATAGGCCATCAATAGCTGATCGCTCAGGGTCCGAGTCTCGGGACCCCCACCGATCAGCTGATTTTAAGGGGGTGCAGCGCTTGTATGAGCCCTGCTTCCCCTTCATTTCTACTTGCACACTGTAAATCATTGACACAGAAGTAGCGGTGGTCGCACCCCGAGCGATCATCTATTGATGGCCTATCCTAACGTAAGGACATACATTTTTAGGGACTGGACAACCCCTTTAAAGTGGTTGTCCACTTTGGAAGAACTCTTTTTCTTAGAAGGGTCTCCTGATGATAAGCTGATCATGGAGCCAACTTCTGCTGGGACTCCCAGCGATCAAGTGTAATTTGTGGGTAACCTAACATCAAGTGTTCAATTTCTCTGCAAAGTGGTTGCCTTGTTTAGAAAACTAATTTTCATACACACTATTAGGGAATTCTTAGTTAATAGAGGGGGGTCCTCTGGAGTGGAGATTGGTTACAAAGAGCATCTCTTGCTCTGGAAGACCTGTTATGTCCTGCATTACACAGACAACTTATTGCTTATTGATGGTCACTATGTAATCCTTAACTTCCCCTGTGGTGGCACTGCAGGAAAATTTACCACTTACAGCCAGATTTTCCTTCAGATTACAGCTGATCGCTAGGGTCCCAGCAAGTTTAATTTATGGGATGGAATAAGGAGATAGATATAGATAGATAGATAGATAGATAGATAGATAGATAGATAGATAGATAGATAGATAGATAGATAGATAGATAGATAGATAGATAGATAGATAGATAGATAGATAGATAGTGGATGGATAGGTTCCTTCACGTGAACTCTTCCTTCCCATCTCTACATTTATAGCAAACTACAATGCTAGCTAAAATATAATATAAAATAATTCATAGAGAACGAGCAGTGACTTTTATAGTTTTGTAGCTGATCCTATTTGTAGCTGATCCTAAACAGCATGGAGAACATTTTTATATTACATAGTGATGTATCCTCCCATTACTCAACCTGTCAGCTGTGCACTTTCAAGACCAAGTCACTTACAAAATGTCACTGATATGTGTCATATTTCCAGCGCTGACATTGCTCTGCTCCCTGAGCACATGTGCCCTACAGTACTTATTTTGTACATTTTGATTTTGATTTTTTTTATCTTCTGCTCTGTAGCGTTTTGGGTGTTTATGCGTTTTGTTTCTGGAAATACAGTAATAAAAATTACTTGCTAAACATTTATGGATAATTTTTTGTATATCTGTATGTATTCATAGTGTATCGAAGGGATCGGGAACTCAGATTAAGGCCTCATGCACACGAACGTATTTTTTCCCTTGGTCCTTGGTCACACGTATTCGACCCGTATTGCACCAGTATTTACGGACCCGTGCCCGTAAATACGGGCTCGGTGTCACCAGTATTCCACCCGTATTTACGGGCACGTTTTCGCTGCAAAATTGCACTGCACTAATCGGCAGCCCCTTCTCTCTATCAGTGCAGGATAGAGAGAAGGGGCAGCCCTTTCCGAGGTTAAAGTAAAAGAAATTCATACTTACCCGGCCGATGTCTTGGTGACGCGTCCCTTTCTTGACATCCAGCCCGACCTCTCTGGATGACGCTGCAGTCCATGTGACCGCTGCAGCCTGTGATTGGCCTGTGATTGGCTGCAGCGGTCACATGGGCTGAAACGTCATTCCGGGAGGCCGGACTGGAGGAAGAAGCAGGGAGTTCTGGCTAAGTATGAACGTCTTTTTGTTTTACAGGTTGATCTATATTGTGATCGGTAGTTTCTGTCCAGGGTGCTGAAAGAGTTACGTCCGATCGTTTAACTCTTTCAGCACCCTGGACAGCGACTATTTACTGACGTCGCCTAACAACGCTTCCCGTAATTACGGGTGCACACACGTAGTCACCCGTAATTATGGGTGCACACACGTAGTCACCCGTAATTATGGGTGCACACACCTAGTCACCCGTAATTACGGGAGCCCCATAGACTTCTATGGGCCTGCCCGTGCCGTAATTACGGCCTAAAATAGGACATGTTCTATATTTTTTAACGGCCCGGGCACCTTCCCGTAAGCATACAGGGAGGTACCCGTGGCCAATAGAAGTCTATGGTTTTTACGTTCGTGTTCATGGGGCCTTACTCTGTTGAAAAACTCTAATTGAACCAATAGTTGGGGCACAAGCACATGGGCCTAACCAATGTTATCAGACTTATCTCAGGTATTCTATGTTCTGATTATGAATTTATGCAGCCAGCATTGCACTCAACAGGAGTTGTATAAATCTGCACGCAGCTAGCCCCCCCCCCCAGTGGTGGTTGCAGGTTGCAGGTAGCCACTACAACAGTGTCACGGTTCAGTGCCGGGCCTTCTTCCACCACTAAGCCACATAACAATGGTGTATGCCACAGGTACAGATATTCAAATTTCTAAAATCAAGTACTGTACTTATTCTCTCCTGCAATGGGTGGAATAGTGGTGGTGGATATGCCTTTCTGTTCTGTTGTGCGTTCATAAACCAGCATTACAAGTGGAACATTTTGATTTCTGTTTTTTTTGGCCTCTCTTCTATAAATCCAACCCCATTGGAATTAACCCATTTTGGTTTTACATTTTTAAGATACATAGGAATTGCCATAAATTGTTTTCTCTTTAGAAAGGAATAGATCCCATAGATCGGCTCAGCACATTCAACCACATGCATACTGTAGATGTACTTTATTTTCCACCTCTCCTAGTTCTGTTCAGACTTAAAGGGTCTCATCCAGACAACCCCTTTCCATTTGCCCCTTTAGGGTTTATAGATGTCATTAAGGGGGGCTCCTTTAAGAATTTTTGCGTTCTTGTCGAATCTACCTGTTCACACCTCTGTGATCAATATATTGATTTTTTATTCCAAATAATCAAAGTCTGGAGCGTAGTTGTGGGTGAAAAGGAGGTGGGTGCAAGCGCTGGTTCCCTGGGGGGTGGTGTTCTAACAAGTCATTCTGTCTTGGCAATGGTATTTACATACAGGGTAAGGCCAACAAAATTAACGGGATTGTGTAGTTTAGAAAACCCATTTTCATATTCCCCATTTAGGAAGTTCTGAGATAATATCACTGTTCGGGATTCTCATTGCTTAGCCAGAGTGAAGAGAGGTTACAAAGACCGTCTCTCGCTCTGAAGGACCTGTCCTGTCCTGCATTACACAGACAACACATTGATGTGAATGGGCACTGTGTAATTCATAATTTCCCCTGCGGTGGTGCTGCAGAGAAATGTAACACTTACTGACAAGTTTCCCCACAGATCACAGCTGATCGCTGGGGAATATTTTGTGATCCACTTATTGTCAAGGGAACCTTCTAAAGAATAGGGATTGTCCAAAGCAGAGAGCCCCTTTTATCTGTCCCAGGGGGGAAGAAAAGTCCAGCTATGACTCAGCTCAAAGTATTCTATAATCATTTCTAGCTTCGATTCTGTTTTGCTTTAGTATACTGTAGTTCTGCTTCAATGCAACCATCTCTCCAACTTCAAATCTCCGTATTTGGGGGAAAAAAAATAAAAAATTGCCTGATGTAAATTTAATTGCTCGTCATAAATGTACATGTTTGATTTTATTTTAAATGACTGAATTCTCCTGTGTAATTTGAGGTATGGTAATTGAAACATTTGTACAATCATTTCCTAAAACAATAATTTGCATTCATCTTGACAGATCTATTTTCATCAATATCCCATCAAAGGGTTTTATTAAAACAAAGTAACGATGATGTTAGTTAATACACATATGAATTCGATATGCAAATGAAGCATCCCGTATACACTGACATCATGGTAAACAATTCCTGCAAAAAAAAGCATAATAAGTGGAAAATTAGTTTTTTTTATTCTATTTCCAACCCGAAGGCCCCGGGAAAAGAGCGGAGCCCTGCTATATTTAGACCGAAGTCTGATTTGAAAGATAAATATACATAATTTCCAGAAGTATTTTGGAACTCTTACTGAATGAAGCAATCAAGTCTCTTTTCAATGCTTGAACACATTCATTTTAGGTGGAAGAAAATCAATGATCATATTAAGCATCACTACAGTCTGACCCGAGCATTTTCAGCCATTATGATAAAAGCACTGCACTGTTTTTGCAGACACATTTGGCGATTTGTGCTATTCGGAGCTGCAATTTATAAGAGGATTGCAGAGTGGATGCCTTGTCTGTTCAGATGGCAATAGATACTCAGATCAAAGGGGTTTTCCGATAATAGACTTTAAGGCCCCATGCACACGACCGTAAAAAATCTCCGTAATTGCGGACTGCAATACGGTTTGCAATTATGGACCCGCCCGATTCTATTGGCCGCAGACACCTTTCCGTATCGTTACATAGAACTGTGCCTTGAATTATGGAGCATGTCCTACTTTTTGTTTTTTACAGGTCGTGCTCCCATACTTTGTATGGGAGCAGGGCCCAAAAATGGGGCCCGCGTTTTCCGGCCGTGCCCGCAATCGCGGGCCGTGATTACGGGCACGGTCGTGAGCATGAGGCCTAACCCCTTTGTCAAGGATTTAAAAAAAACTGTTTATGTGAAAAGGTGTGGTGCTGTTTTTGCAGTAATGTTTTTCTTAGGCCCCATGCACACGACTGTATTTTCGTCTATATGTATATACGGATCTGTAAAAAAGGGAGGCTGCAAATGATGTCATGAACGTGTTGCCTAGCAACGCTTCACTAAATACGGACGGTGTACGGATGAACATCCGTAGCCGTCCGTATTTCCGGAAGCTCCCATAGATTTCTATGGGAGAGTCTGTGCCGTAATTACTGACAAGAATAGGACAGGTTGTATCACTTTTTCACCATAGACACCCATCAGTAAAAATACTGAAAGGTGTCAGTGGCCAATAGAAATGAATGGGTCCGTAATTACTGATGAAAAATATGGTCGTGTGTATGGGGCCTTAATCCTGGACAAACCTTTAAGGCCTCATGCACATTTTTGTGCTGTGGTCCCATACAAAGTACGGCCCGCAAAAAACGAAAAGTAGGACATGCTCCATATTTCCAGGCACAGTTTTGCGGCACGGACACCATTCCATAGTGATACGTCAAAGTGTCCGCAGGCTAATAGAACCGGACAGGTCCGTAATTGTGGACCGTATTGCGGTCCGCAAATATGGATTTTTTTTTTACTGTCGTGTGCATGGGGCCTAAGGATGCGGCCTATTTTGGACCTTCAGGATGCCGCCTTTTTTAAGCCTCTGCAACCATTTGCAGATAATGCAAAATCAGCAGCACATCACAAATCCCAGTACCATAGGGAAAATAGTTTTACTGTGTATAGACTTGGTGCAAATGGCGTCGAGCTGTAGCCACTCCAACTCCACATCAACAATAATATCTGGAAAACCCGCAGCACACGTTCTTGAAATTGTAAAGCAAAAATACCCTTTATTTCACCATAAGGGCGGGTTCACACATGGCGGAATTGCACTTAAATTCCGCTGCGGACACTCCGCAGCGTTAATCCGCAGCGGAGCCGTTTCTACATTGACTTTCACTTTAATTTCGCAGTGTTCGTTTACACGATGCGTACAATTCCGCTGCGGAGCATAGGCTGCGGAGCGGAATTTGGTGTCCGCAGCATGCTCTGTCTGTTGCGGAGCAGTGGCGGACTCATGGCGGAATTTCTCCATTGACTTCAATGGAGATTCAAAGTTCCGCAATGAAGTCCGCAGCTGTCATGCACATGTCATGTGTGCTGCGGATGCGTCTTGCTTTTTTTACTTGACATTTCTTCATTCTGGCTGGACCTATGTATTTCTAGGTCTACAGCCAGACTGAGGAAGTCAATGGGGCTCCCGTAATGACGGGAGCGTTGCTAGGAGACGTCAGTAAATAGTCACTGTCCAGGGTGCTGAAAGAGTTAAGCGATCGGCAGTAACTGTTTCTGCACCCGGGACAGTGACTACCGATCTCAATATACATGTATCTGTAAAAAAAAATGAAGTTCGTACTTACCGAGAACTCCCTGTTTCTGTCTCCAGTCCGGCCTCCCAGGATGACGTTTCAGAGTAAGTGACGGCTGCAGCCAATCACAGGCCAAGCACAGGCTGCAGCGGTCACATGGACTGGCGCGTCATCCAGGGAGGTCGGGCTGGATGCCGAAGGAGGGACGCGTCATAAAGACAACGGGCGGTAAGTATGAATTTCTTTTACTTTCACTAGGGAAAGTGCTGTCCCTTCTCTCTATCCTGCACTGATAGGGAGAAGGGAAGCACTTTTCCCGCAGTCCGCAGCAGCTAGTCCGCATCAATTTTCTGCACATTTTGTGCAGATCCGCAGCCGTAATCCGCAACCCGGATTAGGTGCGGCATTGATGCGGACAGTTGCGGAGGAATTCCGCCATGTGTGGTCATGCCCTAACATAGCAACATTTTGACCCAAGCATGGGTCCTCCTCAAGCCATTTGCACCCCTGATCACTTTTCGGGGGCGTGCCGATGGGCTTACAGAGAGGCCTATTGACTGCAGCATGTGGTTAAAACGGTCTGGATTGTAGTTATAGGGGTATTCACATCTTGAACATTTATGGCATATCCTTACAACAGAAGGTAGAACGGAGTCAGGGGGCCCTGTTCTAGGGATCGGTGTGGGTTCCAGAGGTAGCACCTGCACCTAACCAACATTTATTACATATCCTGTGGATATGCAATAAATATCTGACATGGGAATACCCCTTTAACACCGATCCCAGGCGTTGCACTGGGTATCAACTGTATATTACACCTAACACTGCTGCTGATGGCGTTTGCATAGTTTTGTTGGCTGTGTCATCTTTGTGCCACAATATTATGGCGTGGTGTGGAAAGGAGTTAAAGGAACACTCTGGATAAAACTCATACACTATGTTATGCCTAGTGCAGGGGGTAAGGAACTGTGCATCCTTGTGTCAAGCTCCGCCCCCTTAGGCCCTTCACTAAGTCTAATTCAGTATATCAGTTTTGTCTAGTGTGTTCCTTTAATGATATGTCTATTAGGCTTTGTTCACATCTGCGCTAGGGCTCTAGCTAGGGTTCTGTTGTTTTGACGGAATCAATACCGTAGTCGACTACGAACCCTCAAAATGATGGAACCCTTGCACAACGGAGACAAACGGAAACCATTGGCACCAGATCCGTCACCATTGAAATCAATGGTGATGGAAACGGAAACGTATGGTTTCCGTTTGTGTCTGCAGGGCTCTGTTCCGACAGAAAGCTCAGATGGAACGATGGAACGAAGCCTAAAACACATTAGTGGGAGGCATGCAGCCTAGTCCCTTATCCATGACAAGTGGCTGATAAGAGAAAACACAATGAATTCGAGTGCACAGAAAAGGCAGGTAAGATTAAAGGGGTTGTCTAATTTAAAAAAAATTAAAATATCCTATTAGTGAATTCTGAGCTAATGGAGGAGTGGCTGTCATTCAAGACCTCCACCAATTAATCAGAGTGAAGTATGGCTACAAAATGTATCTCTCTCTTTTTCTATAGGACCAGATACAACTATGCATTACAGGGACAGTCCATTCATTTCAATGGGCACCATGTAATACTCCATCTTCCCTGCGGTGGCGCTGCTGGGGAAATGAACACTTACTGCCTGGTACACCGGCAGATAACAACTAAGAGAGCTACGCAGTGGGACACATTTTGATAAGCTTATTTTCAGGGTATCTAACATAAAGGAGTTGTCTAAAGTGGACAAGCCCTTTAATGTTTATTGTCTCTTTAAAATGATCAGGGATGATAAGGATTAAAGGGGTTGTCCAGGTTGGGGACTATTTTTTTTGCTGATGATCTTTCCACAGGATAGTTCATCAGTATATGATCGGTGGAGGGTCCAACATCGAGACCCAGCACCAATCAGCTGTCCCGGCTGCCACCAGGCGCCAGAGGTTATGCATGGTCGGTGCCGGAAGCAGAAGGATCCAACCACTGTGTAGCGGCCGTGCTACAGAACTGCTTCTCTGCTCCTAATGAAGTGAATGGGAGCAGAGCTGCAGTAACCCAGCACGGCCGTTATACAGTGGTTGGAGCCTTCTGCTTCCAACACCAAACCCTTCATAGCTTCGGGCACCCGGAGGCAGCCAAAACAGCTGATCAGTGCTTGTAGCAGGTGTCAGAACCCCCACCGATCATATATTGATGACCTATCCTGTGAATAAGCCATCAGTATAAAAAACACCCCCAACCTGGACAACCCCTCTAGGTAAATCTGGTTCGTTTTTTAACATATTTAAAATTGGAAAAAATACAAGACAGCAATATGAACTTAACCACTTGAAATATTCAACACACAATTCTTTTTCTGCGCTTCATATTTTCTAATCACATTCAAGACCTGCCATCATGCATTATTATGCGCCCATACCCAACCTCAATATTTTCCTCTGGCACCCCTATCCCACAATACACTTCCCGCATGAAAGACATTGTATTAATAAGCCTTTCATGTCTGCATCAAAATAAGGGATCATTTTAAGCCAAGATTTTGAAAGCTCCTTCTGTGATGTAAAAGAAAAACTAAAGGTCCGTATTTTCCAAAGAAAAATGAAAACCTTTTATAAAGAGAAACTTCTTTTGTCTGCATTGTCACCCATAGGAAATCTCATCCCTAGATTAATATTTACTGCACAGTGAAATTCTGCCAGTCCTGAATCTGAATCTATAAAATCAGGAAATAGTACCCAGGACCTACAGTACAAAGAACCAAAATACTTATTATTGGCCCTACTCATATTAGGGTGTCAGTAAGAATCTTATTGAATTTGTTTGATATGCAGGACATTATTATGTCCCAATAAATCCCCCAAATAAGGATTGTAATATACCTGCCGTCAAAATTGTGCTCCGTTTCCTGTTGGACCCAAGAACGTTATAATGGATACGATGTCTCAGAGGCTGATGGGTAGGGTTGCCACCTATTCCACCCACAAATACTGACCACAAGGGTTATCCTTCTCAATGCCTGGTTAGTTAAACATGGAGCGTGATTCGACACTTAAGTTACATAGTTACATCATTCGTACGGTTGAAAAAAGACACATGTCCACCAAGTTTAACCAAGGGATAGGAAAATGGAAGGGAAAAATTTCTACGCTTAGGAGCTAATATTTTTTAATTCTAGGAAATTATCTAAGGCTTTTTTAAAGCCATCGACAGTCCCTGCTGTGACGGCTCCTGCGGTGACTATTCCATAGATTCACAGTTCTCACAGTAAAGAAGGCTTGTCGCCTCTACAGATTGAACCTTTTTTGTATGTGCCATTCATATATTTATATAAGTTAATCATGTCCCCCCTTAGTCGTTTTTTTTCAAGGCTAAGTAGGTTTAATTCCTTTAATCTTTCCTCATAACTTAGATTCTCCATGCCCCTTATTAGCTTCGTTGCACTTCTTTGTATTTTTTCATCCTTTCTATGAACTGGAGCCCAGAACTGAACTGCATATTCTAGATGAGGCCTCACTAATGCTTTGTAAAGTGGTAATATTACATCCCTGTCCCGCGAGTCAGTGCCTCTTTTAATACACGACAATATCTTGCTGGCCTTTAAAGCAGCTGATTGACATTGCATGCTGTTATTTAGTTTATGATCTACAAGTACACTCAGATCCTTCTCAACAAGTGTCTCCCCCAGTGTAGCTCCCCCTAGGACATATGATGCATGCAGGTTGTTGGTACCCAGATGCATAACTTTACATTTATCTACATTAAACTTCATTTGCCAAGTGGACGCCCAAACACTTAGTGTGTCCACATCAGCTTGCAATTTACGAACATCTTCCATAGACTGGACAATACTACATAGCTTGGTGTCATCTGCAAAAATAGAAACAGTGCTATTAATCCCATCCTCTATATCATTAATAAATAAGTTGAATAATAGTGGGCCCAGCACGGAACCCTGGGGTCACCACTTATAACCGGGGACCATTCAGAGTAGGAATCATTGATCTGGATACAGTCCTTGAGCCTATTCTCAATCCAATTACAAACTATACTTTCTAAACCTATAGTCCTTAATTTGCCCATTAGACGTCTATGAGGGACAGTGTCAAATGACTTTGCAATATCCAAAAACACTATATCCCTCTGTCCAGGCTTCTGCTCACCTCTTCATAAAAAGAAATCAGGTTGGTTTGACAGCTTCTGTCCTTAGTAAAACCGTGCTGGCTGTCACTTATGATAATATTTTTTGTCACATAATTGTGTATATAGTCTCCCAATAGCCCCTCAAACATTTTTCCCATGATTGATGTTAAGCTTACTGGTCTATAATAACCCGATTAAGACCTAGAGCCCTTTTTGAAAATAGGCACCACATTTGCCCTGTGCCAGTCCCTTGGCACTATACCAGTTACTAGAGAATCTCTAAATATTATGAAGAGGGGGACAGAAATAACTGAACTAAGCACTTTAAGAACTCTAGGGTATAACCCATCTGGTCCCGGGGCCTTGTGTACATTTATTTTATTCACCTTAGCTTGGACCATGTCTACATTCAGCCAATTCAGTATATCAACTGATGTATTAACAGCACTGGCACCGGCTACATCAGCTCCTCAGCACTGGAACCAGCTACATCAGCTCCTCAGCACTGGCCCCACCTATTTCAGGTCCTCAGCACTGGCACCAGCTATATCAGCTGCTCTTTCTTCTGTTGTACATACAGAGCTAAAGAATCCATTCAGTAACTGCCTTCTCTTGATCCCATGTGACCAACTCCCCATTACCACTATCTAGGGGTCCTACATGTTCAGTCCTTGGCTTTTTTGCATTTACATATTTGAAGAATTTTTTGGGATTTGTTTTACAATTCTTGGCCACCTGCCTTTCATTTTGTATTTTTGCTGATTTTATTGCCTTTTTACAATTTTATTAAGCTCTTTATAATTTAGAAAGGCTGCAACTGTACCCTCAGATTTGTATTTTTCAAATGCCATTTTTTTTTCATGTATTGCCCTTTTTACAGAAGGTGTAAGCCATGTGGGGTTTAATTTTAGTCATTTATACTTGTTACCTATAGGAATAAATTTTACACTATAATTATACGAAGTGGATTTTAAAATCTCCCATTTATCGTTTGTCCCATTATTTGACATTAGTTCTTCCCAGTCTATATCCTGAATTGCAGCCCTCATCCTGGGGAAATTGGCCTTCTTAAAATTAAGTGTTTTTGCCCTCCCAGCCTGTGTTTGTTTTGTACAGTATAGTTAAAATGTAACTATATTGTGATCACTGTTACTTAGGTTTTCATGAACATTGACATTCTTAACAAGCTCTGCATTATTAGAAATGACCAGATCCAACAGAGCTTCACCTCTAGTCGGGTCTTCCACAAAAATTTTCCTACAACAGGTCGAGGAAATTTCTTCCCTTCACAGTTGAAGCCGAACCATGACACCAATTAATATCCCTGTAATTAAAATCTCCCATTATCACTACAATACCCGCTTGTGCTGTCCACTCCATCTGTTTATATAGCTGATCTTCCATCTCCTCAGTTATATTGGGGGGGTCTATAGATTACACCAAAAGTAATTTTTTCATTGTTTACCTCCCTCTGTAATTCCACCTACAAGGTTACAATCTCCTTAGTCTTCACCCACTATTGTCTCTTTCACACTCACCTTCATATCACTTCTCTCATACAGACATATACCACTGCCTTCATATCACTTCTCACATACAGACATACACCACCGCCTTTATATCACTTCTCACATACAGACATACACCACCGCCTTTATATCACTTCTCACATACAGACATACACTACCGCCTTCATATCACTTCTCACATAGAGACATACACCACCGCCTTCATATCACTTCTCACATACGGGCATACACCACCACCTTCATATCACTTCTCACATACAGACATACACCACCACCTTCATATCACTTCTCACATACAGACATACACCACCGCCTTCATATCACTTCTCACATACAGACATACACCACCGCCTTCATATCACTTCTCACATACAGACATACACCACCGCCTTCATATCACTTCTCACATACAGACATACACCACCGCCTTCATATCACTTCTCACATAGAGACATACACCACCGCCTTCATATCACTTCTCACATACGGGCATACACCACCACCTTCATATCACTTCTCATATACAGACATACACCACCATCTTCATATCACTTCTCACATACGGACATACACCACCGCCTTCATATCACTTCTCACATACAGACATACACCACCGCCTTCATATCACTTCTCACATACAGACATACACCACCACCTTCATATCACTTCTCACATACAGACATACACCACCGCCTTCATATCACTTCTCACATACAGACATACACCACCGCCTTCATATCACTTCTCATATACAGACATACACCACCGCCTTCATATCACTTCTCACATACAGACATACACCACTGCCTTCATATCACTTCTCACATACAGATATACACCACCACCTTCATATCACTTCTCAAATACAGACATACACCACTGTGTTTCCTATTTGTCCTGTCTTTCCGAAACAGTGTAAAACCCAGTCATGTGAAGAGTCTAGCCATGTTTCAGCAACACCAACTATATCTATATGTTCCTCCAGTACCAAGGCCTGCAGCTCCCCCAATTTGCTTGCTACACTTCTGGCATTTGTGAACATTCACTTTAACTTGCATTTCAAATTGCCACGTTTGGTATCAGAAATGTGATTATTTTACATTATTATAAGTCTGGGAGTCATCCATTATTGGTCAACACTTTTTATACTTTACAAATCTAAATATAGACTATTTAAGAGGTAGTCCCACTACAACAATTTATTAGAAGTGTTTGATCGCTGGGGTTCACACCATTTAAGAAAACAGGGGTCCCGAGTTCCCTGTATGAATGAAGTGGCACGTCACACATTAATCATTCTCTATGGGACTGCTAGAGATAGCCAAATACAGGACTTAGCTATCTCTGGCAGTCCCATAAAGAATTAATGGAGCGGCAGCGCGCCTTCATGGGCTGCCACTCCGTTCATACAGGTGACTCGGGGCCCCTGTTCTATTGATCGGTGATGGTCCCAATGGTGGAAATCCCAGTGATCAAACACTTATCACCTATCCTGTATATAGGGAATAATTTGTTGAGGTGGGATATGCCCTTTATATCATACCTTCTGACATTTCAATCCCCATTTTTAAGCCCTTGATCCTCCCAGGAACACTTGCAAAACTTCCTTGGAATGCCCCTTTTGGGATTACATTTGCATAAACTACACAACGTCTGAGGTCCATTTCACAGGACAAGAAACAAGACGGCTGGGTAGTATGCCTTAACAAGACGGGAGGGTGGTATGCCTTAACAAGATGGCTGGGGGGTATGCCTTAACAAGACGGCTGGGTGGTATGCCTTAACAAGACAGCTGGGTGGTATGAGTCATTTTTGCCAGCCATGACAATGGGTTATCATTTCACAGAATATAACATCTATGCGGGAATGTGGTGATGTGTTACCATGGCTAGCAAAAATGACTCATTATAATAGGGAATTAATAGGGAATTGAAAGCACTGTCTTGTCTATGCAAAATTACCAACACTTGCTTAGGGTCTGTATTATGGCAACACCCAGACCTTTCACGGTTCTACTGACCCAAATTTGGATCACCATAGAAACATATTGTGTCAAAGTTCGGTTCAGGAAAACAGCGGAGGTTCCGAGTGTTGCAGCCTTGATAGAAAACTCAATATGTGATTACATTATAGCCTAAGGCTTTGTTCATATCATTTTGTACTATGTATACGCCGAGCCGACTTACCTGGCGAATGGCAAAAGAGTGTCCCTTCTTATCTGCTGGACTGTTATGCATTGGCATTGCTTTTTTTTTTTTCACTGTCTAGAAAATCAAGCCTGCTGCACTTTCCTATATAGAGAAATACAATAAAAAACATATATGAGCCAGTATAGTTTTTTTTTTTAAATGGGACCCCATGGGTGACACTGAATGTATATAAAATGACATACAGATGTGTCCACCCTTGCTTTTTCTTGAATTGGGTTAAGGATTCCAATTCCTCATGAAACAAATTCAATACAATATCGCAACATGCTTGGAAAACCCTTGACAGGCTGCAATTTACTTATAGCATAGACATATAGCATACACATCTCGTGATAGAGTATCGCAAAATCATGTTTTTTTGATAGCTGGTCATCTCACGCCAATCATCTCAGGATATGTTAAGAAAAGAGGAAAGGCAAGGAAGGACACATCTGTACGGCTGAGCCTCTCATCAGAGATAAAGGTTGTGAAATACTCCCAACGTATACCTTCGAAGGAAGGCAAATATGACATGTCACCTAATACTGACATAAGAGTAGCTGCAAAAAAGAAGGAACATTGGTGGCGGGGTGTGTAATTTAGGGCCACTGGGGTGTGGGATGACCATCTCAGCATTGTAATGGGAGACTGAGGTGACTCCGGAACGGTTGGCTGGATAAAATTACATTTTAGGAAAAAATGCTTTATACATGCAGCAGGGGAGGACATGCTTGTCGAATAAAGTTATGTTGATATTCTCTAAAACGGATAATAAAACAATGCGCCCCTGACGGAGGGTGTTCCCCTACTGTGTAATTGGTTCATCATAGGTTTATCTACAAAGCAATTATGGCCAAATAAAGACTTCTTGAGTAGCTGTCAAGGAAATATTGACCACAAGGACATTTAATTAAGGTATTCTGAGGCAAAAGCTTTTTAATCAAGAAAAGGAACAACATGCAAAGACCTGATCATTTGTAAATTGATACGTGGCTGGGTGGAAAACCTCCTAACACGCCTAATCAGAGGTAATCAGGGACTGCAGATCCGCTTATTGGTGTACGAGCACAATAAATAAACACTGATATAGAAAAATGTACTTACCATCTAAATTACATCAGATATTTTACACATAGCAATTCAAATAATCTTGGCTATAGTTCACTACACATACCGGGTTGACAAAGTAAGAAGATTATGGGTTGTAGGCTGGTCAGAAGCCGTTCCGTCAGTCAACATCAGACTGAGGATCCTTGGACCCATCAGAGAAAATAATTCTGAAGGCCCATACTCCATCTATACAGAACATGTGGATGTCCACTTTAATTACTTTGTAATCTTAGTTACTATCATTGTATACGCAGGACATATCATCAGTAAGATCTAGTAGGTTATCTGTGAAACATCCTGTAAGAAATAGACTCTAGTGGCAAGTGATTGGCTCCAGGGCCGGCATTAAAGGGGTTGTCCGGGCACGGACAACTGATGACCTATACACAGGATAGGTCATCAGTATATTATTGGTGGGGGTCCAACCCCCAGACTCAGCTCCGAACAGCTATTCCGGCTGCTTTTGGGTGCCGAACATTATGCTGTGTATGCAGAGTTCGGAGCCGGAGGCAGAAGGTTCTGTACACATTGCGGCCGCTTTTCTGGACTGGAGCCATCTGCTTCTGGCATGGACATCCGGTGCTCAGAGGCAGCCAAAGCAGCTGATCAGTGTGGGGCCCGGGTATCGGATAGGTCATCAGTTGTCCATGCCCGGACAATCCCTTTAAGGTTGTGCGACCAAGGGGCTTCAGTTTTCACTACTAAAGGGCCTATCTTCGACATGCCCTATCTTCGTGCGTTTCGGACTCTGACCTCCCATTGACATCAATGGGAGGCAGAGAAAGCGGTTTTCACTGTGTTTTTTTCCCCACAGCGCTCAGTTGCACAAACAGTGAAAAATGCGGCAAACAGTGTGCAGGCAGGTCAAAATCTGCCTCAAAATTCCTGAAGGAATTTTGAGGCAGATTTTTCCCCCTGCAAAAAAACTCTGTGAATAATGCCTAAGCCTCCTCTGGTCAGTAGACACTACAATAGTCTTAAGCTATCAAAACTCATAGTTCAAGGCTGGACGTAGTTTTCCACATTTGCAACGTGAGCTCCTTTATGGTCTGGCCCGCCCATGACTCTTCCTCATCTTATCTTAGAGATGTTCACAAACCCCTATGTTTTGGCTAAAATTTTGGGCATGAATTTTCCACAAATAATTTAGATTTAATAAAAATAAATATAAAATAAATTAGTATTAGCACTTGATTAGTATTTGACATCCTTCATTAATTTGGTTGAGACAAAGAACCTGGATACCCTCTATTACTGAAATAATAGCACCATACACTGCATAAATACGGCTGCCATATAGTCTAAAAGTAAATCTACCAAACAGCCCAAATAATAATGTGACAGAGCACAATAACATTATACAGTGTTCAATAATATGGGTATACAGTGCTCAAAAAATACTGGCACACAAAGGCCAAATAAAACTGCCATACAGTGCCCAAATAATACCACCACTCTAGCTTAAATAATTCTGCCATAGAGAGTACTTCAGGAAGGTTCTATTCATATCTTTGGATACCTCCTGTCACAGTAGCCTCCATCCCCTGGCAGCAAATATTCCCTTCATACGATCCCCCCTTCCTCTCCTAAACTCTACAATTTTATATCCGTTCAATTGCTAATTTCCAGCCAGAAATAGAATTCTTATACTAAATTAAAAAAATGCTGAAATGGTTATGTGCCAAAATCAATGCAATAATATAATGCTAAGATTATTATGTGTTTTTGTTCCACCTTGCTGACCAACCTATAAAACCAAATTAATTAATTTCTTAATTTTATTATAGATCAAAGAGCAAAAAAAAAAATCCATTAACCTAATTAATAAAGTGGAAGCGTTCTCTAATTGTAGGTGTTGGAATACTCAAGATTTTGTGCCTGACCTCAGATTGAGAACTTCGGAAAGTAAAACCAGAATCCATGAAAAGATTATGGTAATGCCACTCCAGATTATGACTGTGGAACGGCTAGATTGAAAAATTTACATTTTTAGAATAATTTTTTTCCCGCTAACCTCTTGTGGGATTACAAAATAAATTGTTCATATTTTTTATAAAAAAATATTTTTTAGTTAAGGAACTTAACCTTAAACAATGCAGCCGCAGCATATTACTATCATATTAAGCATTCATCTTCTACTATTCCTATGGCACATTGGGAATGCTACCACTGCGTTACCTTGGAAACTGTAAAAAGTAATTGATAAAAGTATTCCAGTGCGGCCGGTGTAACCCTGGCTATGGTTCTACGCAATTATCCCACATTAGAAAAGTAGTTGTCCGGCCGTTAGAATAAAATTAAAAAAATTGGAATTTTTCCAAAAATATTTTTCGACTATTCTTACCCATGCCCCTTTTTTTAGACACTTTTCAAAACTGTTAAGTGAAGTGCAAAAAGGGTCTCAAAGCTGTTGAATTTGGCGTACGGCCGGTGCAAATGTTTTGGGCGCAATTTGAGCCATAATTCTAGCTCATTTTGCTTTATAAATCTCCCCCAATATTTCCATTGACTGGACAAATACAGATATATAGCTTATATACCAGGGGGTACACACCATGTCTCTTGGGGTGAACTTTTAATAGGTAGCACAGTATATGATCATAGACTTTAATGTAATTATTTGCGTAGGGTGTGCATAGATAAGAAACATTGAGAAAAACTAGTCTAAGGAATCCAGTGCAACATTAAAGTGAATCTCCACCATTTAATACTATGTCATTTTTAGATCCCATATTCTGTGCTGAAAATGTTTTTCATTTTATCTTTATAGTGGTCGGAGCTCTGTTTTTATGATATTGAGAAATATACAGTTCCCCTATATTGACAGAGTTAAATAATAAAATTCTGACTATCTGCAGCCACCACTAGGGGGAGCTTAGGAGTTTATTGCATACTATTGATAACTAAGTTTAATATGTAAACACTATGTAGTATGCCCCTAAAACGCCACTTAGTGGGGGCTACAGGTAGCCAGCGTTTTATAATTTAAATGGTAACTAAACTTTTGACATGTCATAGTGACAAGTCATGAAGTTTTCATCAGTGGAGATCCCAGCACGGAGACCCCCACTGATAACTAAAACGAAGCAGCAGAAATGCTCGGGTAAGCACCGTTCTGCTTAGTTTCTAATCAGCTTTTCACAGAGTGGTGGGCAGGCTCAATACAAAGGCTATGAGCCCGTTTACCACTCGCTTGGCTCTCCGAGGAAAGCCGATCAAAAACTAAGTGGCACAGCGATCACATGAGCTTTTGCGCCGCTTCATTTTAGCAAGTGGTGGTCTCAGTGCAGGGACGGCCACCGATCAAAACTTCTGACATTTTTTAAAAGTTTGTTACCCTATAACTCTATGGCTATTCAAGTGATTTGGAGCTTTGTTCCAGTAGAATATTCTTTTATTGTAGATTACATAATTTATCGGCACAGAATTTTTTACCATTTTTATGTTCAAAATAAACATTTACTTTTAACCCGTGAAGAGCAGGCCAATTTTGGACTTGCGGATTACAAAAATGTTTTTATTTTGCCTCTTTACATTTGGCCGGCCATAACTTTTTTTTATTTTTAGGTCGACGCAACAGGTCTTATGTTTTGTAATTTCTTCAAGTTAGATTTTTTTTTCATACATATATATTAGCATTTCATTTATATTATAGTTTATTTTCTGGAAAAATGCTGCAAAAATGCAATTCCACCACAATTTTTTTTCCACACCTTGGACCGATCATCAAAATGAAATTCTCCATCATGACATTCAGTTGGATAAGTGAATGAAATATCATATGGTAAAGGTCACTTTTTATGTCGATTCATTTTTTTTAAGAAAAGAAATTCAAAGCACAAAAAGATGTAAGCCCCATGTTCTATGATGTGATGATAACTACAGAGAACATGTCTGGGAGTGTTGAGGGCACAATACAGAATTTCTGCAATTCTCCAGTAATAAGTCTTAGGCCTCATTTACACGAGCGTAATATATGCGCGTGCGATGCGCGTGCTTTTCACGCGTGTCGTACGCACTTATATTACTCTATGGGGCAGTGCAGACGATGCGTGAATTTTGCGCAGCGCGAGTGCGTTGCGTAAAACTCACGACATGTTCTAAAATTCGAAGTTTTTCGCGCATCACGCACCCATTGAAGTCAATGGGTGCGTGAAAACCACGAAGGTCGCACGGAAGCACTTCCGTGCGAACTGCGTGATTCGCGCAAGAGCTGTCAAACTGAATGTAAACAGAAAAGCACCACGTGCTTTTCTGTTTACAAACATCCGAACGTAGTGTCTTACACATGAGCGAACCGACCTTTACCGGGTTCGGCCGAACTCGTTTTGACCGAACCCGGCAGGAGACGGTCACTGTGCAGAGTGCTGAATGAGTTAAACTGTTTCAGCACCCTGGACAGTGACTTCCGATCCCAATATACGTGAACGTGTAAAAAAAAAAAAAAAAAGTTCTGACTTACCGATAACTCCCGGTTTTTTCCTCCAGTCTGACCTCCCGGGATGACAATTCAGTCCAAGTGACAGCTGCAGCCAATCACAAGCCAAGCACAGGCTGCAGCGGTCACATGGACTGCCGCGTCATCCAGGGAGGTGGGGCCAGATGTCAAGAGAGGCGCGTCACCAAGGACGCGTCACCAAGGCAACGGCCGGGAAGTTCTCGGTAAGTACGAACCTTTTTTCAACAGGTTACTCGATATGGTGATCGGAATGCACTGTCGAGGGTGCTGAAAGAGTTACTGCCGATCAGTTAACTCTTTCAGCACCATGGACAGTGACTGACGTCGACTAGCCTCATCTCTATGATGGCGGCTGCGCGAAAATCACGCAGCCGCGCATCATACACGGATGACACACGGAGCTGTCAAGTGCCTTTTGCGCGCGCAAAACGCACACGCTCGTGTAAATGAGGCCTTATACGTGCCTGGATCTAATGGTGGTTTAAACAAGGACATCCCATATCCATCCCATAATCTCAATGTGTTGTGTAAATTATTGTATGTATCCAGCAGGCTTGAGAGAAAAAGAGAATATTCCAGTTGACATGGAGATGACAGTGGCACTTTAATGCTAAGACTTCATGGCGGCATTTGGTCGCCAATGATTTACGGTAAAGTTGTGTCTTTACGCCTCATGCACACGACTGAGTCCCGTCAGTGATCCGAGGAAAGATAGAACATGTCCTATCTTTCCTCGGATCGGAGACTCGGATCATTTTTTACGGACCTGATTCATCCGCTAAAGTGAATGGGTCTGTGAAGACAATCGGGTGCCACTTGGATGCTGCCAAAAACGGCCCGAGTGGCACAACGGTCGTGTGCATGAGGCGTTACTGTGTCTTGTGTGCAACGTTAATGTTTCCCTATGGGAAAAAAATGCATATGAAAAGCGTAAGAATTCCGATATGGTCAGTATTATTTTCCCTCTTAGAAAAACATTGAGTTCGCATGTGAGTGACGGTAGTGCCTTAATTTTATCACATCTCAGGGGTGACCCGCTATTGCATGGAGTGGAGTGCTTATTCCAGCCCCAAAGTCTTACTTATATGGCACCCGTCAATTGGGGGATCCATGGGTGTTTTCCGGTATGCTACTCCTGTATGCTCCGGTCATGAGCAGTGGTGGACCTGTATAGGAAGTGACTACTGTACTGGTACCATAGGACAGCAGCTCAAGCTACTGAGATATGAATTATAAAGGTGCACAAAGGAAAGGGTTCAATGACAAAATCAGCTCTACTACATCTGTACCATAGCACCGTATACATGTATATATATGAATATGGTGACATTCTATTCTTAGTATTTTACACCTACCTTTAAATCTGCCTTTCAGGACTCTACCCTGTCCCTTGTACATTGCCATATTGACATATGGGGCTCTTAGAATGAATAAATGAATGAATGAATGAATGAATGAATGAATGTATTTATGAATGAATGAATGACTTTTTTTTCAGATAATGTTGCTAAGACATTTTTAAGATATTACTGTCCAAGATAATTAATAACTTATAAAATTCATATTGTCCATTCGCAAAGCTTGAAATATATTTATGGAATAAACGCATAAGAAAATAAATGAATGACTTATTCACCCATTCATTCATCTATCTTTCCAGATAGTGCAACTTAATGTTAAAGATTTTCTTTAAAAGAATCTTATGTTATAGTAAAGAGATATGTAATTGATAAAATTCTTATTTGAGAAAAGAAAAGGTGAAAAATGATCAAGGAAATGAATAAAAATGAAACAATAAATAAATATTTAATTCATGAATCTTTTTTTTTTTTTTAAATTGTGTGGCAAAGATTGTCTAGGAGTAATAAATTGTTTAGTCATAAACTATTTGATTCACATGTTTCAAGAATGTATGAATGAGTTAAAAATAGTTGCATTTTATTGAATGAATTTATTAATTACGGTAGTTGTTTTTTGTTTGTTTTTTTGTCAGCTAGTGCTACAAGAACATTTTCGATATAAGAAATTGTAACTCCAGTCAGTTGCGCATTTTTACAATTGTATTTTGTAAATGAAAAAAAAAAAAAGAATGAATGAATAAATTAATTAATCAACCTCTTCACAATCCACAATTTTATAAATGCTCATGTGACTGGAACTACAATACAATAATGTGATATGAAGTAATTTCTAGTTCAATCATTTATCTTTCCAGTAAGCTCCGGAAGGACATTTTAAAGATGTTTTGCCAATTGTATAGAATATGAATGAATCAATACATGAATGAAAGAATTAAGGAAAATGAATGAAGGTAATACTTAGTTCAGTAATCTATCTTGCACATAGTACCACATGGACATTTTCATAATATTATATTGTAGTATCAGTCAATTGTGCATATAGAAAATGATCACTTTGTGAATTAAAACAGGTTGAAGAAATGAATGAATAAATGAATGAAAAAAATGAAGAAAATAAATGAAGAAATTGCTTTTAGTTCAGACAGTACTACAGGGACATTTAAAAAAAATTATACTGTAGGTCAAGGTATTAACTGACTTAAAAAATTAACTACGGAATGAATGAATGAAAAAATTTAAGTTCACTAATTGAAACCAAATTAATCTAGCAAAATATAAGGTTGGGTTCACACAGGTTGGATAGGACACGGTGTGGTGCAGTTTTTCAGGTGGAATTTCCACTGCTGAAAGCTGCAGTAGAAAAGAAAAAAAATGTACATACTTCCCCGCCCCGTAACCATGGCGACCCGTCCCTCTGACGTCCTGCAGCCTGGCCTGATGATGTTTGAGCCCATGTGACCTCTGTAGCCTGTGATTGGCTGCAGCAGTCACATGGGATGAAACGTCATCCCTGGAGGCCGGGCTGGATGCAGGAGCAGAGAGTTCTGGGTAAGTATAGACTTTTTTTTCCGAGTTGCGATTTTTGCCGCAAAATCGCAGCTTCTCTGCCGCAAACATAGCAACATCTGCTTATTGTTGCGAGTTTGGCCTCTCCATTGAATTCAATGGAGAAAACCTGCAACAGAAAAGCAGCTGCGGATTAAAAAAAAACACCGCAGGTCAATTTATTGAACGTTTTTTAGCCATTTTTTTTTTACGCCACGTGTTAATGAGATTTGTTAAAATCTCATCTACTTTGCTGCTACTGTATTATGCTGCAGATTTTCCGCGGTGAAATCCGCAGTGTTTACGCTGCGTGTGAACCCGTTCTGACTAAAACAATTGCAATGTACAATATTCTTAGATGGGTTTTCTGAGTGCTGGCACCCCTTTTTATACCTGAGATGGAACTGGTGGCCGTTTCCAATATATCTCGGAGAACTAGTAATGAAATGTATGCCTGCTTTATTTGCTCTTTAAAGACCAGATGGATTGGCAGCGCGTGTGATCCAGGGGCGGCTGCAGCTGTCGGTTCTCCCCTCTGCCAGTGAGCAGGGCTTTGCAAATATTCATAACCTTTCATAAATTACAGGAGCACAAACACCTTGTCTCTATTTTTGATCTTTCGAGATATTGTTAGGATAATGGAACGTACGGCGGCCTCAATACTACATAATTGTAAAGTTCACATAGCGTGATAAGTGGTTACTGGATGTGAAAAACATAAATAACCCGCCACCGGCACGATGACAACACAAAGTACAGGACATGGATCAGGGGAGGATTCCTGGGTCACTCGAGAATAAAACATTCAGTATTATATGTATTTATATACACATAATATATGAAATAATGTCCCACTATGGTAAATTATAAAAATATTAGAAGTCACCAAGTTTAGTGATCATATAAAAAAAAATATACAAGGCCGCATTTAAATAGGTCAGGGAAAGATAAATAGTCTTAATCATTAATCGTAAGGCTATGTTCACACGCTTATTAAAAAACGTCTGAAAATACGGAGCTGTTTTCAAGGAAAAAGTCAGTCAAAAACGGCTTCGAAAACGGCTCAAGCAGTGACATGCACTTCTTTTTCGCCAGCGTTTTCTTACGCAGCCATTTTTCAAAACAGCCGCGTAAAAAAACGGCCCATCGGAACAGAACGCTGTTTTTCCATTGAAATCAATGGGCAGATGTTTGGAGGAGTTCTGCTTACGATTTCTCAGCCATTTGGAGGCCGTTTAGGGCCCGAAAAACGTCCGAAAATAAGCCGTGTGGACATACCCTTAGGGTTACAATATTTCTTATAATTCACACTTTAGCTGCAGAACCTCTTTTTGAAGAGTAAGGGGGAGATTCCTGTTTACCATTGATTGGTTGATAAGAAACATGATCATCCTTTACAAAAAGAAGGTCTGTAGTCCCTGAGGTGTGTATTATGATGTTGGGTGACAACTCCGGTGGGCAGCCATATTTTGGCTTTATTTGCTTTCGGCCTTCTAAAAAATGAGAAGAATTTTTTATAACTTTAAAATAGGACAATCATATAGCTGAGACCTGGATTGAAGTACAAAAAGCAGATGTTGTGATTTTTGCGACGGAACAGCTACGGCACAGCCGCAAAAACCACAACTCAGAAAAAAAAAGTCTATACTTACCCAGATCTCTCCAGGATGCCCAGCCTCCAGGAATGACATTTTATTCCATGTGACTGCTGCACCCAATCACAGGCTGCAGCGGTCACATGGTATGAAACGTCATCCCAGGAGGCCGGACTGTAGGACGTCAGAGAGATGCGTTTCCATGGCTATGTGTAAGTATATCCTTTTTTTTAACGCTCTGTTTTCCGCAGCGGACATTCCGGCCAAAAAACTGCACCACTATTTGGTGCGTTTTTTCGGCAGGAATTCCCTGCGGGGACCAGGTTGGATACAATGTGTACCTTTACACAGCGTATCCGCGCCTTGTGAACATCCCCTTAGAGTGCCAAATTTTCAAACTTTACTTGCACTTTCAAATATCTATGATTTTGACCGGCACAGATGGCGCACATGGTCATAGACAATATATACAGTTCTTCCTAATTTGGGAGGCACAATTTTGTGGCTGTATTTACAATTTCTTTCACTGCTGAGGAGCACAGACGTATTTACAACTGAGGCTGGCAAGATGGCTGGCTTGTTCTGGTGACTGGCAGACACAGGCAAAAGGGCACCCCTCCTTGATACAAGTTACCTGCTTGGACCTAGATGGTGGCTTCTACTGTGTACTTCGGGCCTAGTGCCCCTTGAGCTGGTGGCTGCCTTGTAATTAGGCCCTATAAGCCTCCACATAGATCGACTCTCCACTTAGTCTTGTACTACGGCTGGACACGGCCGGTACACCTCTCACTTGACTGTATTGGGTCACATCTCTTCTACGTGCCCTTCTCTGCACAGCCCAACTATCCATACAGTGGGGCCTCACACACCATCCCTGCTAACCTTTCTAGGGTCGCCACCGACATCTTAAACTCTTAAGCATCCACCAATCAATTACAACATGGTAAATGTAGCCTTGAAAGTGGCATTCAGACCGCACAATCCGGTACCTTAAATTTAGATGTGAACCAGCCAAGCACCTTGCCTTACCTTATAAAAAAAAAGTCAATAAATTCAACAGGATCAGCCACCCTCTCCTCCAATGAAGCATATTATAGCAAATCTTCTCCAATACATTCCCATACTGTAGCCAATTTCATCACCGCACAAGTGACACGTAATGGAGGGATAAAGAAGACAGCAGCAATAATATCAGCACTAATAATACTTTACTGATGACTTATTTACATTGCCACGAAGGGGCCAAAATACAATAATAAAAATAAATGCAAGGTTTTTGTTAGGAAAGTTTTACATTTATGATTACTTTATCTAATGAAGACTAAAAATGTGTATGCAAGCTTATCTGTAAGAGCCTTGACTAACAAAATGTCGAATATGTTTAATTCTTAAGATATTATATATGAGGAGGGGGTAGCTGAATTCCTAAAAAGGGAGATTAGAATTTCCCGACAGAAATTAAACTTCCAATTAGTATTGTTTTTAGGTCTCAAGTGTGATATAAGAAGCAAAATGTATTAAGTACTAGTCCGGACATGTTTTTCTCAGAAATTTGTCCTTTTTAACGCGCGGTGAAAGACGTAAAAAAGAAACCCAAAAGAAAATGGAGGAATCACAGTTTTTGCCAATTCCACCCGACTTAGATTTTTTTTCCAGTTTCTCAGTACATTATATGGGACTTTAAATGGTGCCAATAGAAACTACAACTCCTCCCGCAAAAAACGCAAGCCTTCACACCACTCCATTGACGAAAAATTGTCATATAGAAAGCGGGGAGAGTAAAACGAAAATGAAAAAAAAAAAATGGCTTGGACACTTAGTGGTTAAACTACAGTAAAATTTGATAATGATCCTAGAAAATTGATGATGATTTGTCTGGTAAGAAATTTTGGGCTCTAGCATTCCGAAACCCTGGAAACCCGGTGCCTATGCCTCTTGATCATTAGGTGGAATAATATAAGTCTTGGTCTTCACTGTATTTTGAAAAAGTTCCAGGATGTCTCTTATTTACCACGATCCTCTGCTATATCACGACATGAACCTGTGACCTCCATGGGACTCCAGGAAAATCTACTTTTCATAATTAAAGGGTTTTTTCTGGACAGATATTGATGGCATATCACTAAGATAGGTCATCCATTTCTGATTGGCAGCGATCACCGTGCTCACCATCGATCGCTCATCAATTGGTAAATATGTGACCTCCAGGAACTCGAATAGAGTATACAGGAGACCAAAAGAAACAGCACTTTTCTAACATTATTGACACTTCGTATTTGGAATTGGCGGGGGTCACAAAGGTCGGACCCCCACTGATTGGACTTAGATGGTATATCCTAATGATATTCCATCAATGTCTGTCAACCCCTTTAATTTCCCCTTTAAGAGTTATCCCAGTGCCCAAAACAGTGAGATGTACCGTTCAGCTTTTCTACATCTATCCGGAATATTATACAATATAATAGAGTACATGAAAATGACATGAGAATAATATCATGCTCTGCTAATAGAACATTCGGGACCTTTGCCGGTCTTCTAATGATGTTGCATGTGAGCCCTTGAAATCATCACTGCTGCCTAAACATGGAGAATATGAATGAGCTTGTGTCCTCTCATGGGTCTGTATTGTGATTTATAGTATAACATGTGCATACAGATGCGGTAGAGCTGAGTTTGTCATCTGGCTCACCTCAATGTGATATCATGATGTATTATTAGTGATATTTTTTTATTTTTTTTTAAGTACATGTATCTGCACAAATGCACAAAATCTTTCATGATGCACAAAATAAGACAAATTTCAGGTGTAACATTTTAAGAAATTCTACCCTTGAGCAGAACTAATTAGTCTGAGAGACTAGTTACCAGGGACTTGCTGCCTGACAGTCCTTATAGAAGACTACAGTTGTTAGGCAGTGTATCCAGGTACTTGTGGGCGCTGGTGTGATAATCACAGTAGACTCCTGAGTATATAGAATAAGCAGCATTCTTCCCAACAGTCCCATTTGCTGCAGGACTGTCGTGGAAATGGGACAACATAGAGGGAGGGCTAGTGCAGATTTCCAGTAGCTTGGCAACAATTTAACCATGACAATCTCCAGCTCATGATGTGGAGTAAAAAAAATTGTGTTAGATGAGCTCTTTTATGGAATCTAATCACATAAAATTACTTTGTATTCTGCTGCTACGGTACGTGTTTCCCTCCCCCAGCTGTCGATGACTTCCTGTACGAGTGACCACCCTGCCCATATATGTATTAGACAGAATAGATGTGGTCACTGATTGCGCTGCACAGGAAGTAGAAAGATGCCAACCAATCAGAGCTCAGATTTAATTTCTTAAATAGCTATGGAAAAATGAAAGATTCACTGTGATTGGAAGCTATGGCCGCAAGGACAGTTTTTCTGTACAACAATTACGATAAATGTGGTCCAATTTGGAAATAATTTATTAACATTAGGGCTCAAGAGCTGAATGCGGTGGATATGATCCTCCCAGCAAGTGGGCTCCTTTTATTGTCAGTACGCAGGGGGGGGGGGGGCACTTAATTTAAAGAAGTTGTAGATAATCTGTTGAAATTTTGGATCCATTAAAATGAAATTAATAATAAAAAAATTAGGATAATACATTGACACTTTTTTTTAAGCAGATGTACATGTCCTTTAAAAGGTTTACTTGAGATTGAGTGGAGCTAAGCTGCAATAGCAAACACTTCCTATGAACAAAAGTGGCACTCTTTCTGGAAAAAAACACCAAAACCATGCTTTGATAGTCCCATACAGTCCCTTTACCAGGCAAAACAGATACACTGTGTTATGACTTATACATAGCCTAAGTGGGCATTGAATGAATCAGGGGTTCAATGAACGACAACGAGATTTGTCATGCACCTCCCCCTCAGGTCCGGGACTAGGCATAGCACTGTGTATTGAGTTTTGCCTAGAGTGTTCCTTTCAGTAATACACCACATATCTTATAGCCTAAAATTCCAGTGCTCGTAGTTCTACAAAACTTTCCTCAACGGGCCAACGGGATAATAAACATTCTGTGAATAAATGCTAAACTTGTCCCCAAGTTCTGCTGCTCCGCACAAAGTCTTTAGAACATGCATTTATATCTTCCTGACAACATTCCCTCCAGGAGCTTGCACAGTGAGTCTCGGCTCTGCTAGATCGGACGGTGTTTGTTAACTGAAGATTCTTACATAACCACCTTCTTGTACCGTTTCAGATTTGGATGATCCCATTGTGACCGTACATCAAAGTATAGGAGAGGCAAAGGAACAATTTTATTATGAGAGAACTGTTTTCTTACGTTGCATTGCTAACTCCAATCCACCAGTCAGGTATAGCTGGAAACGGGGCGAGGAGATTCTTCTACAGGGCTCTGATAAAGGTGTGGAAATATATGAGCCTTTCTTCACCCAGGTAGGAAATAAGGTATCTGTTCCCCTTTATTACATTTATTAAACATTGGTAATGTAACTATTCTCATTCCTTAAGTGGGTTTTCCAAATAAAGACGTTTAGGATGTGTCAATTAGATTGGTGGGGTCTGGTTGCTAGGAGTCGGACCCCCATGATGTGCAGAATTAGGACGTCTCTTACTCCATTCAGATGAGAGACAACTGCCCATTCTTGACCATTCTCTTTTGAAATCTATGGGAGCTAAAGGGGTGTTCCCAGAATCGACGTTTATCACCTATTCACAGAATAAAGTGTCTGATCGCTGGGGGCACCACTGTTGCAAACCTCACAGTTGCGAAAACAGCAGACCCCAACCCCATGTTCCTCCTTACTGTACTACCACAGTAAGGAGGAGCTTAATTTGAGCACCCGCCTCTCCATTCAATGCCTATGGAACTGACAGAAACAGCCGGGCGCTGTACTTGTCAGTTCCATCTGTGGCCGTCAGCGGCTCAACCGACGCTCCATTCAAAGTCCTCCCCACTGTGTTCATGCAGTGAGAAGGAATGTGACCCCCGTTCTAGTAATTCGTGGATAGGTGATAATTGTCAATTTTGGGAAGAACCCTTTACTGCTAACATTTGTTTCAATTGAGAGCGGTTGCATATGTATGGGCACCTGCCCATGAAGCTGGCAGGGCATGTGCCTTCGGTGCTTGGTGCAACGTTGGGCACCAACAGACAATTTGTCTTTGCCAGGGTATTTCAATACAGGGCTAGGGCCGCCAACTTAATCTTGGCCCCAGGTGAAGCAAAAGTATGACTCTGTGGATGGCAACCCAATGTTGTATACATCATGGGGAGTCTCAGCTGTTGGTCCCATGCCATTCTGATTTCTATGACACCTCTGACATTTTCTACTCTGACAGATGATAATAGGAGGTCCACTAATTCATTATTACAAATTTATCCAAAGGAGGTCCATTTTCTGAAAGCGAAATTGTAGAAGGATTTATTCATATTAAAATTGTAAATGCATCGACGCCAGTATGTGCAGCGAATCCTGTCATAAACGTCTTTTGTCAGGAGACCCCATTATAATGAATATATTGATATGTCTTAATGAAATTCAATCTGTGGTCAGATAGTGGCAAGACTCTCCATTGTACTAAACCATCATCTGTCATTTATTTCCTCCTGTATTCCCCGCTAAATTAAGAACACAGATTATTATCAAAGTGCAATATTATATAAACAGCTATTACAAGAGGCCCCTTTAGATTCATTTATCACATATTTTATACTA
Organism: Rhinoderma darwinii; assembly: GCF_050947455.1. Taxonomy (NCBI): domain Eukaryota; kingdom Metazoa; phylum Chordata; class Amphibia; order Anura; family Rhinodermatidae; genus Rhinoderma; species Rhinoderma darwinii. The sequence continues at coordinate 72,356,380 of NC_134698.1, read as the reverse complement.
TTTATGTTGTTTCTAATACTCTCCTACATAAAGCACTGTTCATCCTTATCGGTCTGATTCATAAATAAAACGCCAGAGCTACGATACATGGAAAGGGGATGTAACTCTGCATTAACAATGCAGGCTTAAAGGGGTTTTCCATAATCATGATTTATCCCTTATCCACAGGATAGGTGATAAATATCTGATCGGTGGGGGTCCGACTGCTGGGACCCCCACCGATCATTTGAATGGGCTTACCTTGCCGTTCCTGGGAGCCCCATAGGAATGAAGCGGTAGAGCGAAGGCTCGACCTTCGCTCCATTAATTTCTTAGGGGCTGCCGAGCGCTATCTTCAGCAGCCCCATAGAAATTAATAGATTGCTTCTCGTGACGGCGGTCGGACCCCCCCTGATCATAAGAATGTACTTACCTTGCATTCCTGGGAGGAATAGAGCGGTAGAGCGTATGCTCAACCACCGCTCCATTCATTTCTAAGGGGCTGTCGAGCACTATCATCGGCAGCCACATAGAAATGAATGGATCAGTTATCGTGATTGGTGGGGTTCCCAGCGGTCGGACCCCCACCGATCAGATATTTTTCACCTATCCTGTGGATAGGTGATAAATATTGATTATGGGAAACTCCTTTCATTCTGGATGTTTAAAAGTTGGATGACGCCTTCTAGGGCAATCTAACAGCTTCTATTAGTGGTCGACACCCAGCATCTCTATTCTGCACTTTTCTGGTTGGGGAAGGAGTGTAGAGGGAAGTCTTAGCACACAAAGGCTGATACTTCTTTATTAAAATGTCTTCATACACAATAATAAAACATGTCCCGATTGAATATCAAATACCATATACAATCTGTAATGTACAGAATAATTTGTGTATATACTACTATGGAGCATTTGTTCCTTGAAATTATTAGTATGTTTTTTTTTTGTTTTTTTTAAAACCTTTAATTGAAAAATTTAAATTTATCGGGGTCAAAAATGACTGGGTCACAAAACAATGTAGTACCATGTGCAGCCATAGGGGGCGATATAGAGTGAAATCGCTTTATTGTATCCCTTTATATGAACTGTATATACTGTAGTTTGTTGTAAGCTTTGTGTTACAATGAATCACCCCATGTTTTATCATGTCACACTGCTATATATTTGAAGATGGTGGCACCTTGTATTAATAGATGATGTCTTGATTCATAGAATCCAGCGCCATGTCTAAAGATGTGATGCGTTGAAATATTAAGTATCTGGGGTGTTAAATGTATCTTTCCACTGAGACCTTGGCTGTAAGGTTTCTATAGTAACTATAGACACCTGTGGTAAAGAAAATCATTATTATTTTTTTTTTTTTTTTTTTTAAAGAATAGGAAATGCTTAAAGGGCAAGTTCTAATGCTACATATAAAATGGACTCACACTGCTATAGGACTGCTATGATAGTCATGTTATACAGACCCTATAAATAGCATTTGTTCATTTCTTCTCATTATCCACCTCATTCTTTTCAAGTCAATGTCTTCCAGACCTTTCTTCACACATATCAAACCATCTTTGAAGTATACCTCCCCCTATAGTAAAAAAAAAAAAAAAAGGAGAAAAATAATCATTAATTGCATTATCTTCTCTCAAGTGTTAAAAATTCTGTTGAGCTGTTTCTTAAAGGGATTGTCCAGTTTAAACAAATGAATGCTATTTGTTATATAATTAAAAGTTATACACTTTTCCAATATACTTTCTGTAATAATTCCTCATGTTTTTCAAGATCTCTGCTTGTTGTTTATCAGTAGGAAATTTCATTGTTGACTTCCAGTGGATACAATTCTGTCCATGGTCATGTGATGGACAAACAGGTGGTGGGATCACTACAAGACACAGCTCTGATACACATACTGTAACTGTAATGAGCCCTACACCTGTGTGTCCATCACATGACCAGGACAGAATTGTATCCACTGGAAGTCAACAACGAAGGTTCCTACTGATTAACAACAAGCACAGAAAACCATCAGGAATTATTACAGAAAGTATATTGGAAAATTGTATAGCTTTTAATTTTACAAAAAATAACATTAATTTTCCGAAACCGAACAAACCCTTTAATTATATGTGTTGGGGAAAGGTGAGTGACAACCAATGTGGCTAGCATTAGAGCTTCCACAGTGGTAGTCACCCAGCCCTGATTTTTACATGTACAGTACAGTGTCCAAAAATACTGCCATGCACTGTACAATATAAAGCTATACAATACTCAAATACCATACAGCGGATTTTCACACGGATTTCGGCACAGAAACTGCATGTATTCCACGCCGTAATATGCCTAAAAAAATGCTTACAAAAGTGTCCCAATACTAACTCCATACACAGTAGCCACACACGGATTAGTTTCATTGAATGGGTTTAATCTACGTGCAGATTGGCAGAAATTCCACTGCAAAACTGCGGCAGAAATTCGAGGGTCAGTCTCATATTTGTGCCGCAAATTCTCGTCAAATTAGAAACTGAATTTACTACGGAAAAATCTGCCGAACATAGCCATAGGGTACGCACACACATGCAGCAGATTTGTTGTAAATTGTTTTGTCAGCAAATACGCAGCAAATCCACTCCTATTATGTATGGATTTTGTTGCGGTATTACTGCAGATTTCGCCCCTTCTACATTGAAAAGGATAAAATATGCTGTGAACATCCGCAACAGACTGAGCATGCTCCAGATTTTAAAATCAGCAGCATGCTCGGACTTCCGTGCGGCAAATGTCACGCAGCATGTGGATGAGATTAGTCCAAGTTTCATTCACATGGCTGGTGCTGTAATCTGCTGCGGATTTTCCACATGGAGGCATTTCCCGCTGCATTTCTGTGCCACGCGGAACTGGCCATTCTGTCGAAATAACAGTGCTTATCCAATGCCCATATAACAATGCTCAGGTGTCGGGCTTCCAAGCAGCAGAGATTTATAGTTTCTGTGTATCATCATGAGGGGAGTGGTGGAGACCCTTGAATGGTGGAGTGCCCGGAAACTTGCCTTCCTATAGTCCAGCCCTGGGTACTGTGACAGGACAACTCAGAAGTGGCAAATAAATGACTGTGATGATAATGGTGAGTAGCCGGACTTACCCAATATCTCAGAAAATGTTTGAACTAGATGAACTTTTCTTTTTCGTTAATGTAATGACTGGTACTGTGTAAATGTATACTGTAAAATGTCAGCCGCTGACAATAACCGCTCCTTTGTCAGTGACTGCCGCCTTTCTTCAAATTGCTTAATAAACAGCATTTTACATCAAAAGTGACATTCCGTGAATATGCAATGAATACACTCATGCAAATGACATTTCCATGTAGTTCCGAACATTCATCTTTTACACAACCTGTTGTTCTTGTGTTTTTTTTTGGAGTGAATCTTTTGTGATTGTTTCACAATGTATGTGGCAGGAGTTGAATCGAAACCTTATAAACAATAAAAGCCTTCATGTGATGTATATGTGATGTAGATGATGAGACATTTTGTTTTACCTTTGTTGAATATTATATTTTTGCAGTTGTAGTTATTACATATAAAAAGGCTTTCCGGGACTGTAATGTTTATGGCTTATTCTTTGGATCGGTCAACAATTTTAGATCGGTAGGGGTCTGACTATGGACTTCTCCATCGATCAGCTAATTGAAGGGGCCACAATGCTCCGGTGAGCGCTGCAGCCTCTTCCTTGCACACCAGGTAGAGTGCAGTACATTCGATAGTGGTTGTGCCTGGTACTGCAACTCAGTTCTATTAATTCGAGCTGCAGTATCAGTTAAAGCCACTACAGAATCTACGGAGCTGTGCCTGGTATGCACCAGTGCGCCACGGAAAGTTCAATCAGCTGATCGGTGGGGCGCTGGAAAAATATATCCTCACCGATCTATGAATAGGTCATTAATATCAAAGACCCAGTAAACAATACTGAAGTCTTGACTAGCTCTGTGTATTTAGGGATTTGCCGATAAAGAAAACTGCCAACAGCTATTAAACCAACTCGCTCATTAACATGGACAGTATTTGTAAGTAATCTTTCTAGTTCTGGTTAAAGGGCTTGTCCAGTTTTGTCCACGTTCCTGATGACTAACAGCTCTTAAGACGGAGGACCCAGTAGGTCAATTAGCGGTTATTGGCAGGGCAACCAAAGCTTTGAGCACAATTTCACTGCATTTCATTCATCCCTTAACTGGGGAACTCACCATCACAGGACATTTTTTAAGGGGTTATCTTAACTAGACAACCACTTTGGATCCAACCTGTCGGATCCCAAACCTCCTTGATGGTAGACATGACTAGACTGTCTGCCCGGTCCAGTAGACTTTGGATTGTTGATGAATTTCATATTATCCAGCAAGGTCCTCTAATAAGAATCTAATATCTATGGCCAGCTTTAGGCAGGAGACACAGCCAAATTCCTAGGCTTGAATCCAGGAGGACATTTGATTACCATAGAGGCAGCCCCTGGATTTGCTATAAGAAAGAAGGGGTCAAGTTCTGGTTGGCCATTCTCCTTTACCAAGGTATAAACTTCAATATTTTGCCTTTATAGCCCAAGAGCTTCAAGCTTTGCAGACTTGATAGAAGTAAAAGCACTTGGAAAGAATGTGAGCCAATGGGTACCATGACTGACATGTTGTACCGGAGTGTAAAGTACTTATATTTTACTTTTCATGAAACGATAATGTATATGGTTGCATCGAGTCCCCCAGAGTGAGAGACACTCTTTACAGTAGCTGTCTGCTCTAGTAAATAGAGGGGGTTCTGAGTGCGAGACATCCCGTCTTAGACATCAATATGCCATAATACTCTATCTCCCATAAACAGGGTTTGTCTTGGTGGGTCAAGCACTTACGAGAGGTTCTTCTAAATAGTCTAAGTCTAGGGTTCTTTGGGCCCACTATAAGAAACCTATACAGAACATGCACACATACCTTTTTTAATTACATTGTAATCTTTTGTTGTTTTCCTAGGACACATAGGACATATCAATAGGGTCTAATAGGTTATGTGAGAATCATCCTGTAAGAAATAGACCCTAGTGGTAAGTGATTGGCCCAAAGGCACCTCCAAATGGCGTTGTCCTCTGCTGGACTTTTGAGGCTCATTAATAAGTCAGAGCCTTGGCCTATTGGAGGATCCTGTGGTGGGCCAGTCCAACCCTGGTTCTATCCTTCTTAATAAATAGAGCTTATAGATCATAGCACTATATTTTCTTCCCTATAGAACCCTATGTAATTCATTCATAGTTTTGTTTGGCAAGTTTAAATTTTATATGTTTTACCCCCTGTCAATTTGTCTTATTTTTCACTTTTGTTTTAGTTTAATTCGACCTTCATAATTTTTGTATGGCTACAAATATTTTAGAAAAAAAAACTAAGCCTCCCAGACGTCATTTTCTCAGGAAAATGCTTTATCGGGATATAAACTCTGAGCCTTTGCCAGCCACCTAGCACGTAGCCACGTTACCTCAGATGACATGTGACAATTTCAAAAGCTGAAATTCAAAAGCTATAAAAAGGAATCTCTCTCTCTTTCATCTTCAAGGGCATTTTTTTAAAAATGACAAAAGGGAAGAAAAAAATTATAATTGTTTGATAAATGACTTAATGAGGCAACGACTAATTTTATAATTTGATATAAGATGTCTCCAAATCAAAACGGAAGAGACATTGGCCCAGATTTACTAAGACTGGCATTCCATATGCCAGTCATAAACTGAAGCCCGCTGAAGTAAGGGTATGTTTACACGCTTAACCAAAAACATCTGAAAATACAGAGCTGTTTTGAAGGGAAAACAGCTGCTGATTTTCAGACTTTTTTTTAGCAACTCGCGTTTTTCGCTGCGTTTTTTTACAGCCGTTTTTGGAGCTATTTTTCTATAGAGCCAATGAAATACGGCTCCAAAAACGTCCCAAGAAGTGACATGCACTTCTTTTTCATGGCCGTCTTTTTACATGCCATTTCTGGGAAAAAGGGGCATTAAAAAAAACGCCCTGTCGGAACAGAACTACGTATTTCCCATTGTAATCAATGGGCAGATGTTTGGAGGCGTTCTGCTTCCGAATTTTCAGCCGTTTTTCGGGGCGTTTACAAATTTATTCAGAAGCGCACATATCCGGGGCTGTCCGTGTTCCACAAAGTGAACTCTACACCAGCTATGAGCTGGTGTATATTTCCACTATAATTTATGGCCGGTTCTGGCATAAATTATAGTAAATCTGTGACTAGAGCAGTGTAAAAAGACAAAAAGTTGCAAATTATTGCACAAATATGACGTGTGGCAGAATTTCTGACTTTCTAACACCAGAAAACTAGCGCTAAGTCATTCATTAATTCCCTCCTTAGACTTTTTTACAATTAGTTTTTCAGCTATACTATCCGTATGTCAGAGATGATGTAAGAAATTTTTTTTAAAAGAAAAACTTTTCAAGGGGTTGTTCAGATTTTTGGTACCGTAAGACTAGCGGATCATGGAGGAATGACTAGGTCAGTGCCCGCTTTAGAAATCCAAATGTAGGGTGTCTCACTGTTAAGCCCCTGTTACCCACTACTCTGATGTTCTTCTTTATTTTTTCTCCACGAAGTGGACGTAGAAGGTCTACCAAGGTCTTTTCTGCAATTCCAGGTCCTTTTGTAATAATCAATAGCAGTGCTTCTGTAGCGGTTCACTGTGTTCTCCTTCTGTGCGTTACATAGTACAGTGTTCCAGGATTCAATTTGCTTTGTCTCTCCAGTCTAGATTCCAGCAGAAGAACAAAATGTGAAGTTTCAGGCTTCATGTTCCTTAATCTTTGTTCCAGGGTGAAACGAAAATTCTGAAGCTGAAAAATCTTAGACCTCAGGATTATGCCAATTACAGCTGTATTGCCTCAGTGCGAACTGTCTGCAACATCCCAGACAAGTTGGTTTCCTTCAGGCTTTCCAATAGAACAGGTAAGACTTTATTGACCCAATGTTCATTTCATGCTAATATTATATATTTTACACAGAACTGAATGATCTTTCATATCAGCATTGGCTCCAACTTCCAGGTTATTTAAATCGACTGTCCGGTCCAGTGGGGAAGTCACATTAGATATGATGTCTAATTGGTTGTCATAGTTAGGACAACTTTCCTAATTTACTCTTATACCACTTACACTTTAGTCATAAAATTTAAAGCAACACTAAATGTAGAAAATGTAAAAAAAAATGTTTTATAGAGGATTATAAAACTGTGAGAAATATATAAAGAATCTTTCTATAGGTGTCCCAGAATATCAGTCATTTTTCCTTCTCCTTCACACATACCTGTCTCTGACTGTAAGGCAACTGGCTACAGCAGGATCCCTTCTCAGTGATCTGTCTGCAATAGAAAACCAGGAACTTTAAGTCCATCCCTTTTACTAAGCCCCACCCCTCATCTGTCTGTCAACTGATAGTAGAAGGAATCAAAAGATTACTATCTGTGTTCTCTGCAAGATTCCTACAAGACTATTCTGGGGAGTTTATCAAAACTAGCGTTTTATAAGCCAGTCTGAAATTGTACTGCACTGGAGTTAAATTTGACAAGAAATTCGTTAAGAAGTGTACACTTCTTCATATATTTGGCGCATCTTTGCCTGTCCATGAGCCAGAAATTCAAATCTACGCTTGCAATGTGCTGCTGCAGATTTGCGGCACCACTTATGCCAATTTTTGGCATAAGTTATAATAAATCTGTAAGTCCATAAGAGACCTCACTCCTACTGCTAAACCCAGCCTTTCATAAAGTGGCGAGAGAAGCAAAAAATTTGCACATTTTAGTGTAAATATGGCATGCACCAAAATGATATTGTTTTTAACGCCAGAAAGCTGCTGTAAAGCCTTTCATAAATTTCCCATTTTATATTTCAAGAGCTTCAGAAAATGTTGCAGACAAACACTAGGAGCAAATTTTCTTTCTTTTTACTTTTATCATTCATTTCTAGGTTGAGTGTTCCTTTAAGGAGCAAATACAGGTAACACCATATGGTCCCCGCTTCACCGTAATAGTGCACATCTGAAGGTTTTGAAGCTAAAGTAGTATTGTAACAGAATGGATGAATGATTGTCAACTACAATAAGCTAGAACATTGCCAGACTCCCAGTGTTGTTGCGGGTGTCATTTCTAAATGCTCAAAATTAATTTTGTTTTTAGGCAAAGTTATATTTAGCTGTTTCCATCTGGAATTAATTGTTGTCAAAGAACATTTTCATTTCATCTGACACTATGATTACAACTGAGTATAATTAATAATTAGATAAAAGCTGAGATATTTTTGAAAAAAAATGGGGGCTGCTATAAATCTTCTGTAAATACATTTAAGGGGGACCACCAGTTTGGAGAGGAACAAGCCGATGTATTTTTGTCTTAATGATGATCTCTCACTAGAATAGATTACCTCAAGAGCGGAACAAGAGGGTGTTCATTGCTGCCCCCAACCTCAAGAGGTGCAATAGATTTCTGAATATCCTAATGCATATAGGTGGAGGTATAGTTTTCACTCTTCTCTCTTCTGGTTATTTTGTACATTAATGGTCACTGGCCAAAAAGTATAAACAATGAGGGTCAAGACAAAGTTCTTCGGGGAATGACTTCTATCCATCTATGTAAGGCATTTGTTTATGATGAACTGCACTTTACAATCCGGAAAAAATATCAAGATTTTAATATTGAAGGACTATTCCCATCTTCAAAATTTACAACCTATCTACTGTGGCTTGGCTCTTTCCTCAAGTCCAGGGGATTCCAGTGGAGGCCATTCAAAAGTGGTGCCAACTCTCCATTCAGTTCTGTGATAAAAACGGCTGGCGTGAATAAGGAAATGGGGGACTCAGGATTTCCGTTCTCTTGTTAGGGTATCAAATTTTTCCCTGATGGGTATCTGCCCAGGATTTCCCAGTGCTGGCACATGCCCTGATACCCACCAGGAGATACCTATCCATACTGAAATAGTGAATTTATGCCACACTACAAGTCCATTAGTATTGTGGCCTGTTATAAGGTTGTATTTTACTCTTGAAATATTAAATTCCCCCTATGTCCGTGGGTAGCAGAGTCACATTGAGCGTCACTCTACAGCTCCCTCCGTTTGATGAGAGTAGGCTCACCCAGGTCACCATGGGCCTCCCAGCCCAGTGGGCCGTGGCCTCTGCCCAGGTTTTCCTGATGCTGGTACTTGCTCTGATACCCATATTACAATTCTACAGCAATATCTGTTCAAGCATATCAGCCTATCAGAAATGTCAAAATGAGCCTTAATTGAAGGTATTGTAGTAGCCAGTTCCAGTGTAATTATATTATATTATATATGTAATGATTAGCCTTTTTAACTTTCTCACTGAACGCTGTATATCAGGACCATCTCTGGCAATCACGCTGTGTGATGAGACTATTCAGTTATTTAAGCTGGATGGAGACAGCAAATTTCATGCTGAGATTTGTACGTATCCTGTGGCTTTAGAGTTAATTCGCTGTCATCTTATTAGGGTGTCTGCATATTTGATATCTATTTGCATTTTTTATTACATTTGCTGTTTATATGTTTATATAATGTTTAAAGATAAGGTACTTTTTTTTTTTATGCAAAAACATTATATATTCATATACCGAATGTGCAAAATGACGATAATCTGATTACCCCCGACCTCCAATGAGTAGTTTGTGAAGGCAGCATGAGATCTTCAGTGTAGAAAATAAACAGTAGGGTTCCCAAGTATTGTCAAAGGAGGCACCAGCTTCACTGCTGATGGTACACCCATTTCCATCTAGTCCTGGTGCTTTAAATAAAACAGCGCAACAATATGTAATGTGAAAACAATGGGGGGCGGGGATTGGCACACTCTCGGGTGTTTCATTGGAATTTGCAACATGTTTGGACCAAATCCCCCAAAAAGCATACACTGAAGCTTGAAGCATGCAATTGAACAAATTCTTAAATTTTTACATTCAAAGCGATGATATTCTGATTTCACCATCAGATGGCACCATAGTAAGAGAACAGATAGACAGTGTTACATACAGACACTAATATATATATATATATATATATATATATATATATATATATATATATATATATATATATATATACACACATGTATATGTGTGTGTGTGTGTGTGTGTGTGTGTGTGTGTGTGTGTGTGGTTGTGTGTGTTGATAATTAGTGAAACTCTGCTAATTAAAGCAAATTGTAACACTTTTGTGTAATATTTTGTACAATGAAAAGTGCAAAAATAAAGTGAAAAGGACTTGTTGCAATTTTACATTGATGGCCTATCAGGACCCCGACAATCAGATGAATGGAGGGAAAGCAGAACTCACTAGAGCAGCAGTAACGAAACAGCGACATACATGTGTTAGTGGTTGTATCTGGTACTGCAGCTTAGTGCATTCAAATTAATAGACATGTGTTATTGTATCGGTACTGCAGTGAATGGACTGTGGTGCCGGAATGAGTTCTGACGATCCCAGGGATGGGATTCCTACCAGTCATACATTGAAGATAGGCCGTCATATTAATAATCCCATAACCTCCTTGAGGGCCTCTTTTATTATTTTCATACATTGACACATCATGACATTAGACCTGGTTGTATAGAAATCTTGTGAAGCAATAGGACATGAAAGACAAATTTTTGCTCGCTTGGTTTACTAAAAAAAAAAAACAAAAAAAAAAAACTGATTACGCATCTATTAATCTGCCAAATGACGATTGGATCTGTACATTGTGACCACGTCAACATTATAGCAGCCTACAAATATTTGCATGGGCTTTATTGACCTGAATTTTAGAACTTAATCTTTTTAATGCTTCTTTCTCTTATATAATGATGGCTATGGAGAGGATAAAGTTAAAATAATCTAAATAGCACAAAACACATCCATACAAAGGACTCAGCAGTCAGATAATACAATTGTTCAAGGTCATAATCCTTCTAATACAATACTGCAGAATCTTAGCCTGGAGAATTAAATTCCTCTACTGCAGAATTTAAACTATATCTGCAGAAATGAACATGTTAATGATTAAACTGAAGGAGACGGCCCGTCTTCCGAGAAATTAATAACTACTTCCCAATATCGTAGCTTAGCGAAGAAATCTACTCACAAGAAACAAATAGGAAATTATTTCAATAAAATTTTTGGGTGACAACCACAATGTGCTTCACCATGGAAAATATGACAGGGTCATATACTTTTGATTACGTATTCATTATAATAGTGTTTTTTGATAAGGGTGCTTCATAACAATGGCATAGTGTAATCTCAAGCAGCAGGAAAATCAGTAGGGTATGATCTCCTCTAATGGAATCGGTAGATCAAGGACTTTTTGCTCCTTAAGCCCCATCTCATTCAACCAAGGGCATATCTAAGGGACATTGGGCACAAACTCAAAATTGGACCCCTAATCTAAGTACAAGTGAGCCATTTCTCTTGTAGAATAGAAAGGTAGTATAACCCTTGGGTTGGTTCCCCATTAGTAAGGAGCAGCGGGTTGTGGACCCACAGTGCTACTTAGGGCCACCTCTAAGGGCAATATCTAAGTAGTCTCCCTGGTATTCCTCCTTTTACCCCCTTGTGGGGATTTGGACTTCACTGTGGGGAGACTACCAGATCACTATCTCTTGAGATGGTCCCGGTGTAAGTAGCAGCTGGCCAAGCGGCCCAATAGACAATGGGCTAACAGATAGCAGGATGCCGACTGGGCTAGCAGATAGCAGGATGCCAACTCGTAGCAGGATGCCGACTGGTAGCAGGTAGCTGGATACAGAATGGTAGTGGGTATCTGGATACAGATTGGCAGCGGGTAGCTGGATATGGACTGGTGGAGGGTAGCAGGACACAGACTATTAGTGAATGGCAGGATACAACCTGGTAGAGGGTAGCTGGATACCGACAGGTAGTGGGTAGCTGGATACAGACTGATAGCAGGTAGCTGGATACAGACTGGTAGCTGGATACAGACTGGTAGCAGGTAGCTGGATACAGACTGGTAGCAGGTAGCTGGATACAGGCTGGTAGTGTGTAGCTGGATACAGACTGGTAGCAGGTAGCTGGATACAGACTGGTAGCAGGTAGTTGGATATAAACTGATAGCAGGTAGCTGGATACTGACTGGTAGGGGGTAGCAGGACATAGAATGTTGGCGGGTAGCAGTATACAGACTAGTAGCGGGTAGCTGGATACAGGCGGGTAGCTGGATACAGACTGGTAGCTGGTAGACGGATATAGACTGATAGCAGGTAGCTGGATACGGACTGTTAGCGGGTAGCTGGATACAGACTAGTAGCGGGTAGTTGGATATAGACTGGTAGCAGATAGCTGGATACAGATGGGTAGCGGGTAGCTGGATAAAGACTAGTGGCGGGTAGTTGGATATAGATTGGTAGTGGATAGTTGGATACAGGCTGGTAGCAGGTACCAGGACACAGACTGTGGATAAAGACTAGTGGCGGGTAGTTGGATATAGATTGGTAGTGGATAGTTGGATACAGGCTGGTAGCAGGTAACAGGACACAGACTGTTAGTGGGTCGCTGGATACAGACTAGTAGCGGGTAATTGGATATAGACTGGTAGTGGATAGCTGGATACAGGCTGGTAGCTGGTAGCTGGATAAAGACTGGTTGCTGGATATAGACTGATAGCACGTAGCTGGGTACTGACTGGCAGGGGGTACGACACAGGCACGACATAGAATGTTAGCGGGTAGCAGGATACAGACTAGTAGCGAGTAGCTGGATACAGGCGGGTAGCTAGTAGCTGGACATAGACTGATAGCAGGTAGCTGGATACTGACTGGTAGAGGGTAGTTGGATATAGACTGGTAGCGAATAGCTGGATACAACTAATAGCATGTAGCAAGGTGCGGACTGGAATCGGCAAGCAAACAGGAACCTTTTGGGGAAACAACTATGTTGAACCAAAGTTGGTCAGGAACCAGGTGATCAAAGGAGTTGCCTTAAATAGGCCTGGAGTAACAGGAATTGGATAGTTTTTCAAATGCGTGCGCTGGGCCTTTAAGAGACAGATGTCGCCACGAGCAGAAGGAGAGGCAGAATGGAGACGCCATTGGCCACGCACAGCAGAGAACCAGGCTGTTACACCCTTACTTTGTTTCCTCATGTAGAAGGTCCTCCCCGGAGAAGAAAAGTAGGGTCAAGCTAAGCTGAGGTAAATACGCACTATAGGCCAATGGCTTTATAATAAAGATAAGTGTAACAATAGCATAGTGTCCTTTTACCCAGGAGTGAAATCCATAGGGTATTATTTTATTTTCTGGAACTTGTAGGTCAATGACTTTTTGCTCCTCTAGCCCCATCCCATTCAATTAAGTTCATTTACTGCATAGAGGACATTGGGCACCATAGCAAATAACAAAATTGGGCCCAATCCCCTGGTCTTGGTTCATAATATATAAAACCTCAATCTAAGTACAGAAGGGCTTAGAGAATAGAAAAGTAGTGTAACCCTTGAGTTCGTTCTACCTCTGTTTGCACACTGAAGGGTGTAAGGGGGCAAGTAACAGCACTACCTGCCCCCACCCCAAATCCGCACATATAAGAAAGCTACGCCCCAATTTTATCCAATAAGGTATTTCTAGTAATAATATGACAATGGACTATATGAACCTGTCACTTCGCGCGCTGTTCTGTGTTGAGCTCTTTTTGTGCAAAAGAATGTAAAAGAAAGACATTTCCATGGGCAGAAAACGGCTAAGAACCTAAATGAATAATACAATCACGTTGTACACGATTATGGATAAAATGATGAAGTACTGGGATCAACCAATGGGATGCTGTTATTATTTTCAATAAAAAAATTTACACTGCAGCGTATCACACGCTTGTGAATTTGTCATTCCGGGACTAGACAGATGATGTCATCAGTAGCTGCCTGTGCCGCCTGCGTATATTTGCAGCATAAACTAGACTTTATCCTCTCTTTTTATTATATTTCTTACTATAACAGACAATAGTAGATGGATAGTTCAGGGACTACTATGTGTTTGCAGCCATGTTGTCTGTAGTAGAGCTCAAATTTTCCATGACATGTAACCCGAGACTGGAGGGAAGCTGCAGCATTAGGCACCCTCCCTCTCTCTTCTATAGACGGGTGTGTGCTAGTATTTGGTGTCATCATGATGCGTTCACACAGGGGAAAGTGTAGGGTAGTGACTACCATTATATGCATAATTACAAGAGGTTAAGTAATAGTCACAATACACCTGACGTGATATTTGCAGCACAAAGTATAGTATGTAAGTATAGTAAAGGATGAGATAAACTGAAAGCTGACTTAGGCTTCGTTCACATCTGCTTCGGGGCTCCGTTCATGGGTTCCGTCTGACTTTTCCATCAGGGGAACCCATGAACGGAATCCAAACCATAGGTTTCCGTTTGCATCACCGTTGATTTGAATGGTGGCGGATCCAGTGCAAATGGTTTCCATTTGTCACCATTGTGTAAGGGTTCCGTTGTTTTGACGGAATTAATACTGTAGTCGACTGCGCTATTCATTCCGTCAAAACAAAACAGAACCCTTACACAACGGAGACAAATCGTTTGTTTCAGTTTGGATTCCATTCATGGGTTCCCCTGACTGAAAGCTCAGACGAAACCCCTGAGTCCCGATGCAGTTGTGAACAAAGCCTTATAGGGGTTTGTTCTCCTTCCTCTGGATCAACACTGCATGAATAATATGTGTTACTATGTTACTAGAAATTAAAAATTAAAATCTCATCTATAACTATAACATTGATAGCTTATCCTTAGGTAACCCATCAATGTTTAATCAGTGGGGTCTTACCTCTGGGCCCGCTCGCCAATCAGGGGCTGCAGCACTCCTGCGAGCTCCATGTCCCTTTCATTATTTACATAGACATAGCGGTTTGTCTGTACGAGTGGCTGTACCTGGTATTGCAGCTCATTACATTGGCTCATACGACCATCAATGTTATAATCCCAGATAATCCATTTAAGTGTGTTACTGATAAAAAAATAATAATAATGATAGAAACATGGAAAATTCACAGAATATGATCTGCAGATATGACATTTATTGGCATTATTCAAACTAAATTTACAGAATTTCATTTTGAGTCTATTTATCTAAAAAGTGATGGGGTTGAAAGAGCCGCAATTGGCCCTGCGGAGCTTTTTTTTTTTTTTTTTTGCATCCTTGAAATGGCAATAAAAACAAGAATAAAATCTCTTGGGAAAAAAAAAAGATAAAAGATTATATTTGGATGGCAACAATGTAAATCAATTTAGGCAACAATTGTCATAATGATCCTTGAGACTGTTGTCATTATCACAATGATCTCGGATTGATTTACTGCGGCTATGATTTAAGGAGTAATTATTTACTATGTTTAATATGTTTTTAGGTGAGTGAAGAGAAGGTGTCTTAAGAGTTTTGTGGAAGGACATGGGTTGCAGCATGTGATCAATTAACTTGCTATATATATATATATATATATATATATATATATATATATATATATATATGATTCCTGCAACTTCAAAATATACTTGTTTCTCCTATCATTTTGTGTATACATCTCCTATGCTGACCTATGTGTCTCCATGATTACAGACTACAAACAAACTCTGTGTAGTCTGATACTGCAGTCATGTGTTACTCCTTTCTATCTATCTTTTATTTCTTGCTAACTTACATGACTGCAGGATCAGATTACACAGAGTTTGTTTGTAGTCTGTAATCATGGAGACACATAGGTCTGCATAGCAGCTGTATACCTGAAACGGTAAAAAATATTTCATCAAGATTGCTTAGAAACATTTAATTTTTTACTTTAGCATGAAAGATGGATTGTAAAGATGTGTCAATCATGATGGAATGCCACAATACTGCTGTTGGGCAGCAGAGGTGGCTAAGAATTTGTCTGACAGTGTACTGCAGCAATATGTCTGGGGCTATAGGAAACAATGGGTATACACACCACTGCAATGTCCCACATTTTTTTTTACAAAAATTAAGGAAAAAAAAAAAGAAAATCTTTGCCTTACCACTATCAGCACAACTCCGATATTCCTTTCTAACACTATCTGTCCATTTGATTAAAATTATAAAAATTACCGGAGATTTTAAGGTTCAATGTTGAGAAGTCGAGGTGCTGACATCTGATGTGTGACCAACAATAACTCATTTTTACAATCTGTGCTACTTTTTTGACTGAGCAATTTCATCCCCTCTATAAATCAATACACAGGAATCCGCAAGACAGATGGAAGGTAAAGGAGGAATTTATTAGAATCTTTAAGCTCATTTTAATTCTAGGCAAAAGCAAAACAAGTAATTAAACTTTAGCACATTATTATGAATCATGGTAAACCTCTCAGCCTCGTAATGCCTAAAATATGGACATGTAGTGTCAATCAAGTCATATAAGCATCCAAGCAGCAAAATAACAACAAATTCTCAAAACTTGTCATTGAGCCAACTAAAGGTATAAAGAAATGGGCTCAATATACTAATGGAACTTGGTAGTATGAAATCTACCATCAGACCCTTTAAAGGACTTCTATATTAAAGGTAATTAAGAAATGGCGGCATACCGGTTGCCATTGTTTTCTTATAGCACCGGAGTTATAGTTGATCCTTGTCCGGGAATCTCTTCACGGGTGTGTATGTGCTCTCTAGACTTATATTACATTTTCTGCGTGTTCTACTTTCCGTTTATATGACATATATTCCTTGTTAGAGGGTTGTTTGAGATTGTACCAGCCAAAATGGGCCAATGTAAAAGCGTGGAAGAACTTTATCTGGAGACTCGCAGATATGTAAAGTAATCAGGGCTGGATCAAGATCTGTGAGGATTCCAAAAATACCGCCATAACACACTGCACAAAACAATGCCTCGACAATACCAAAATAACAGAGCTATAAGGTGCCTCCATAATAATGCCATACACTGCACTAATAATATCGACATATACTTAATACCCAATAACAGTGCTTATTTAAAGAGAACATTTCACTTGCCCATACATGTGCAGCTAAGTGCAGCATGTAATGGGCAGGGCTGCACAAACCCTGGGGCACTTAAAAAAAATCCTATCCTCCTCCGTTATTTAGATATCAAGGCCATTATATTTGGCGCCCGATATTTAAATAACCCCCTGAACTGTCAATGGGGCGTGTAATTGGCAAGGCGGCATGTAACATCTGTGTGACACTGTCCAATCAGCTATGGACAGTGTCACAGCAAAAGCTGGAGAGAGAAGAGCGTGTGCGCGTGCACCTGCGGATCGGAGCTGTGCCAGCATGCGCTCACATCCTCTCACTCCAGCTCTCGGCAGACAAGGACGACAAGACTGTGTGATCTCTCGCAGGGATTTTCTTTGTACTTCGTGTCAGCAATCTCAGAAATCACTACAGTTAGCTTTTCCACAGCTTTAAATGGCTGAAAACAGAAAATGATAGATTATATTCAATTTATAATTTTAAATTATAAGACATTTGTTTTGATATGTGAACCTAACTATATATTTACCCAGATGACCTCATACCCTATCAATTTGGTGTGCTGCCAAAAAGACTATATGCTTCTTTATGCATTGGAATATCCAGGGCACAGACCATTCCTATGATCTGCAATTAGTGTCATACTCTGCCGATGGTGCTATTTTAATACTGTGCTAAGAGGTTTTAATTGTTAGTACATTCGCTTTTGCCAGAGCCCTGTAGTAAGAACTTTTTTACTGGAGATTCTGCAAATTCACTTAGTGACTTCTAACACCCTTATAATTTGATAATGTGGTGTATCCCCCCATACATCCCATATAAAAAGTTATTCAAAAATATTAAATGTAGTCATTCAAATCAATGATGAGAAGGTGTCTAAAGTAGAAGAAGGATTCATCTCTCCACAGAACGCATTTCTACTGCTGCAGAGTCCAATGGTAGTAGGCTTTACTCCAACCCACCTGACATTGGCATTGCAAATGGTAGTCTCAGGCATTTGTGTGGCTGCTTGGCCATAGGAACCCAATTCTCGACACTCCCAACAGACACCTTCCCCAAGCAGGGTGTAGGCTCGGGACAGATGACTTGTATCTTTTTTAAAAAATTGGTAAAATTGTCTTGTGTGTTATGTAAATAGGTTCAATGCGCTGCCGCAATATTCTATGATATTGTGGAAAACACAAAAGTCACCCTTATATTCTTTCTACACTTCCAAGAAGTCCCAGCTTCAGAGGTGTGACATTTCCAGAGAGTGTTTTATAATCTTACTCTAAGAAGGTTATTACATTTTTTTGAGAATCAAGGTTGGCCTCTTAACGTTCCAAAAGGGCTCCTATATAATTTTTAGATACAAGTTGTGTTGCAAAAGTTTCCCTAACTAAAATTCATAATTTGTTAGGAAACGGTAAAGCGTGCCTGAATTGTAAACTCTCTATGGCACGTTAAGGTCAATGTAGTCTTTATATGTATAATGTTTAATGTTGAAAATAAATTATATTGAAAGCTTCAGGATAATTTCTCATTTTAAAATGAACCCAAACAAGTCTGACGTAATCAATATTACATGCCCTAAAAACATGGCGTCGACAGCACAAGCAGCTTCTCCTTTCACATGGTCCTCAGAATATGTTAAATATTTAGGCCTGAAAATCTCGCCCTCGCCAGACTCTTGGTTCTCCCTCAACTTTACTCACTATCATGGAAAAGACCATAACTGATTGGAAAATTCCATATATTTCATGGGTAGGGAGATGCAATTTACTCAAGATGTTGATAGTTTCCAAATTAACGTACGTACTCCAGGCGATGCCTATCTTCCTACCACAACTTTTTTTCCAGAAAGTACATAGTAAAATGCTTAATTATATGTGGCACAACAAGGGACATCGCTTAGTCTTTAAGACCTTAAATCGCCCTAAACACTTAGGAGGTCTTAATCTCACTAATGTTAAGACTTTCTATCAGGCTACTCAATTACGTAGGATTAGAGACTGGCATAACAACTGAAATGATACTTATCTATTGAAGAAGAAATGTGCGACACCTTCTTGACACAAATCTTATTACGTGCTACTAACTCCTATGGGACCGTTTCCCGTGCAAACTTTTTAACAAAGGCATCCATAGAGGTATGGAAAAAATTATTCAAAAATAAAGAAATATGCCCCAATCCCTCTCGGTTGACTAAACTAGGTGACTTGATAGGCAAGAATTAAGTCCCAACACCAAAACTGCCCTGCAATCTAAGTTGAGAGGGAAGGTATTGGGAGAGTTGTTACAGGATGGTACGTTTCCTTCTCTGGAACAGCTCCGATTGGAATTTCCTCGAGCCTACCTGACCCATTTACTTTATATGCAATTACCGTCAAACAATAAAATGCAATGGAAACAAGGGAATATCAATAGACCTCTGACATGGTTTGAATCCCTGACTTCTGCCTCGCACTTATCTTGACAATATATAAGAAACTTTTTTCTCTAGATACAGATGCTCCATTACCGTATATTGGCTCATGGGAAAAAGAGTTGAACAGTAAACTCAGCTCTTCTGACGTTCTTCAAGTCTATAGATCTAGTTGTGGACCTTCTAGATGCGTAACTTTACAGGAAACTTGTTATAAACTTGTAAGTAGATGGTACAAAACTCCTGCCTTACTCTACAGAGTTGATAGCTCCATACCTTCGGAGGGTTAGAGATGCCACAAACACACTGTAACCTATACTCACATTTGGTGGGAGTGTGAACCGATCAAACCTTACTGGCAAAAGGTAGAACATATTCTTAAGCAATGGTGTCCACAGGCAGCCTCCCTATCTCCAGTTCTATTATTCTTAAATATCTCGCAGAAGTCCACCAACTCCACTGGTAAAACCCTATTGTCCTACTTACTGTTAGCCGCTAAAGCTTTGAGTCCATTTTATTGGCGGAAAGAAGAAACTCCTCCAGTCTCGCAGTGGCTGAAAAATATTGCCCAAATCTGAAGAATGGAGGAATTGAGTTTCCTAGCTCAACGGAAGCCAAGTAAATATACAAAAATTTGGCTTCCTTGGCTCACCTTTCTTTCTGATCCCATGGGCTATGGTTGCTATACATCTTCTTAGATCTATTCATACCTTACACATGTGTATGGGTCTAGAATTAAATATTGTATATTAGGTCTGACTCATTTCCCTATAGAACCAGTAATGACTAAATGTTAATCTGTGTAGAATGACACATGTCCTGTTTACTTTGATATGTCTTCTGTCTTTTTGGATATAATTGCGATTTCTTTTTATATGTATATTTTGAAATCACAGAAAAATCAGCTGATCAAAAAAATGACGGTAAAATGTAATCTTTAATTAATGAATTGGGATAAAAAAGGGAAAATTATTATCCCTCCAAATAATGATTCAAAAAAAATAATAATAATAAGGGTTTCTTTTGTTCATTGGGTTGAGAGAACAAGAAAAACAACTGACCCAGGTATACCCTATCAGGTCACCCTTCCTAGTCGGAGTAACGCCCCTACTCAAGGGACGACTCCAATCTCCAACCTATACCCTAGATACCCTATTAATGGCCTAGCCATTTCTTTATTGTGAATATCAGGTACAATGGGACCTAGATAGGCAAGTGCACAAATAGAAAAAGCAAATATGTGCAAAAACTTCAAACTGATCACAACAATGGGTAGGCGCAAATTAAGAAAAATATATACTCATACAAAAACATACCACAACCACCAGACGGAGGTTGTGAATGATGAAAAAGAAATCAGTATGTCTAGAGAGGTGGCTCTGATTTAATTATAAAGATAAATATTATAAACTGCGTTCCAACGCGTTTCCCCTGAAATTTATCAGGTTCAGCAGGGAACAAAACTAGTAGTCAAAAAGAAATAGTCAAAAAAACAAATAACAAAATCAATACATGTAAGACATAATGCAACAGAAATGGATGTAAAAAGTCTTACTGGTTCAACATTATCAGCAATTTACAACGGCAAATAAAACCAACGTATCATGTGGGGTGAGGCGCTCACGTATGTAG
The DNA here is from genome assembly GCF_050947455.1 of Rhinoderma darwinii. Lineage (NCBI taxonomy): Eukaryota > Metazoa > Chordata > Amphibia > Anura > Rhinodermatidae > Rhinoderma > Rhinoderma darwinii. The sequence continues at coordinate 72,335,341 of NC_134698.1, read as the reverse complement.
TACAGAGAAGGTTTCAGGGGAAACGCGTTGGAACGCAGTTTATTATATTTATCATTTTAAGTCAATCAGAGCCACCTCTCTAGACATACTGATTTCTTTTTCATCATTCACAACCTCCGTCTGGTGGTTGTGGTATGTTTTTGTATGAGTATATATTTTTCTTCATTTGCGCCTACCCATTGTTGTGCACAGTTTGAAGTTTTTGCACATATTTGCTTTTTCTATTTGTGCACTTGCCTATCTGTACCTGATATCCACTATAAAGAATTGGCTAGGCCATTAATAGGGTATCTAGGGTACAGGTTGGAGTTTGGCGTCGTCCCTTGAGTAGGGACATTACTGACTAGGAAGGGTGACCTCATAGGGTATACCAGGGTCAGTTGTTTTTCTTGTTCTCTCAACTCAATGAAAAATAAGAAAAAAAAAGCTCTCCCCGCACCCTTATTTTTTATTTTTTTTGCATCATTATTTGGAGGGATAATCATTTTCCCTTTTTTATCCCAATTTATGAATTAAAGGTTACGTTTTACTATGTCATTTTTTTGATCAGCTGATTTTTCAGTGATTTCTTTTTTGACTACATAATCACTGACTATACTTTTGGCCTGCCAAAGCAGCCATATTTGTTTGGTTCTGTGAGTATATATGTTTATTTTGTTAGGCTTTTCCCTGATGTTTCTAGAGATACACTGAAATGTTATGTAATATATATAAGGGTATTAACTGTCATGATTCTATTTTCTATGATATGTTATTGCTCGTTAATTTAAAATTCATTAAAAAAGATATTTGTCGAAAATAAATTATAATATTTCCATATGGATCATTAAAGGGGTTGTCCAGTTTAGAAAACACATTTTTATATAACCTATTAGTGAATTCTGAGTTAATAGGGGGGGTCCTCTGTTAAGAATCCTCATCTTTTGGCCAGAGTAGAGAGCAGTACTGCATTACACAGACAACTCATTGATAGGAAAGAGCAGTGTAATGCTTCATTTCTCCTCTGACGGCGCTGCTGGGAAATTGAACACTTCCGGGCAGGATTTACCACAAATTACGGCTGATCACTGCGGTTCCAAGCAGGGGGGATACTTTGTGATCAACTTATTGTAATGGAACCCTTCAAAAAAATATGTATTGCCCAAAAGGGACGACCCCTTTAAATTTAGTATAATGTATCACAAATATACATAAAAGTGACTACTAATTTACAGTGGATTATTTCATTTTTTTTCTTTCTCTTCATTTTCAGCATCTCCTTCTATTAAACTTCTGGTGGAAGATCCCATTGTTGTCAATCCGGGTGAAACAATAACGCTAGTGTGTGTCACGACAGGTGGAGAACCAACGCCAACATTGACTTGGGTTAGATCTGTTGGAAATCTTCCACAAAAGGCTGTATTAAACAGTGGAACATTGACTATACCGTCTATCACCTCTGAAGATGCTGGAACCTATAGCTGTGTCGCCAATAACAATGTCGGCAATCCTGCAAAAAAGTCCACTAGTATAATAGTAAGAGGTAAGAAAATGAAAGCTTGTTGTTTCCTATGATCTGGATGGAGTGTTTAGTACGCAGGACTCTGTAATGGTCATTGTTGCATGTGCTATACTGGCATCCCCATAGTGGTGGTGGTTGGACGTATCATCCTGCCTTATGGGTGGTGTGAACCTGCACCGAGTCAATGCAAAGCTAGCAAATTCAGAAGGGGCTAGTTACTGTCCATACAATATAACTTCTCTGTCCTCGAAGGCATGAAAAATTTGTAGGACCAAAAAATAGCATCAGAGCTGCAGTTCAGCAGCACGGCCGCCATGCTATGTACGGAGCCAACTGCTTCCGGCTCCATACATCGCATAATGGGCCATAACATCCGGTGCCCGGAGGCAGCCGGAGCAGCTTAACGGTGCGGGGTCCAGGTGTCGGACCCTCACCGATGATATACTGATGACCTATCCGGTGGATAGGTCATCAGTTGTTCAGTAGTGGACTGCCCCTTTATTTGGTTGTGAGACTAGTAATTAACTTTTTATTTGATTTTTATTAAAAAAAGTGTACCCTTTTCTGAATTTTTCCCTAGCTGTAAACATTGTTTACCCGGCTCAACTCATACATGGCCATACAGAGCTCCGTACACCGGCCATATCAGCCTGCGACATGGCTGCAAATAGTAATAGATGTGGAACTGTACAAATCTTTTGAATGACGTGGGATCACATGGCCGCTGTATGGAGCTGTGCTCCGTTTAATGTACGGAGGGAGGACGAGAGGCCACGTATGGGCTAAGCCTCAACTGCAATGTTTACATGTGGCTATAGCCAGACAGAGGGGAAATAATAAAGGGTGTAGATTTTTTTTTTTTATAAAAATTAATTAGAAAGATATTTTGTCTAAAAACATGGCCGACTATGGCCAATACAAAAAAAAAAACATTGGACAACCTCTTTAAGAACTGTAAGGCAATTATAGGGATAATTTCACAATACTGGCTGCAGAGACGTAACTTGAAGCTCCTTGATTCTAACACAAAATTGGTTATAGCGCCCCCCGCCTACCATGTTCTATTTATAATACTGGGGTCATTCTATGTGGCAGAGGGGTCTTTGACCCGTCCTCAGGCATTAGGGTCCGGGTACGACTGCTATCTCTGAATGCCCGATAGCTACACGTGCATTGCGTACTAATAATAAATGGTCTTTTCAGAAACCACTCTATTTCCGAGATAAGATAAATATCTTCCCAATTCTCCATTGTAGATGATAACATATACAGAGAATACTCCTGTGTATTTTTAGACGGCTTATTTTCGCAGGCTTACTCTAGGCTAATGCAGCAAATCCCAATGACAATGTGTTTGCATTTCTGAATATTTGCAGAGGTGCCAACCAATACATGGCAAAATACAAAAACACTCGCACTGTTGTGTGTACGGCTATTACTCTCATTATACAGTGCAAGGTGTTCACGCAAATGTTAGCAAAATAAACCATGTGGAAATCAACATTTTGCTGCGTCTTTATGGAAATTAAGAACGTGTTTGAGAATAAAACTTTGGCTCAGTGCTCGAAAGATCTAATCCTGAGGAGCTGTTCTCCTGTACGTTCTGATAAATTTGCTATATGTTGAATTGACTCATTCGTAAAGAGGTTTCATACTAATCCCAGTTGAGCTACATAATATATCTACGAAAGCCAGGAGACTTCTTGCCATTTGCTGCCTGAGGCAAAAATTGAAATGACCCCTCCCCCATGCAAACTTGAGATTTGAAAGTGCAGGGTTGCAGTGTACAGATGCCAAAATACTGCCCCCTGCAGTCAGGGAAGGGTGCCACCTAAAGCAAAGTTCTCACGTCTTGTGGATAGCGCACCCTCTTAATAAAGCACCACTGAACAAAGATAGTACAGTGGTACATGTGATACGTGTAATGCGATAGATAGATAGATAGATAGATAGATAGATAGATAGATAGATAGATAGATAGATAGATAGATAGATAGATAGATAGATAGATAGATAGATATGAGCTAGATAGATAGATAGATAGATAGATAGATAGATAGATAGATAGATAGATAGATAGATAGATAGATAGATAGATAGATAGATAGATAGATAGATGATATAACAATTGAGTATTACTTGCAATACCATGCCTTACCACATGGTGTGCCATTAAAGGGATTTTATCATTTCATTAATTGATGTCATATATTTAAGTTATGCCATCACTTTCATAGTCGGGAGCTCCGCTGTGCAGGGAAAAATGTCAAGGTGGATGCAGCGCTAAAGCAGCGCTGAGGCTCCTATATTCTAAGGATCAGACTCCGACCAATCAGAAATTGATGGTATAGTCTTAACTGTGATGTGCCATCCCTTTATGAGACGGTAAAGCCCTTTAAGGTGGCACATACACAGCATAGAGCACACCGTTTTCTTGATATCCCTACGTAGAAATATATGTGTTGTTGTTTTTTGTATTTATTTACCCTCAGTTAAATGGACGCACCCCAGTGACAGCTCTGCTTTAATGTTTCGAGGGACCCATCCATCAATTCTATCCCTGAGTCCTACGGTCTGGGGATGAGAACAAAAAAAAAAAGTAGAATAGAAAGGAAACAATCAGAGATGAATTTTCTACAGTCATCCGTCAGAGACAGATGCGCGAGAGACAGAAATTACAAAAGAAAAAAAATAAACCGTGGACTGTGACGATAATTAAGGCAGCTGGAAAATAAAGTCAAAGATAGAATGGCTGGGGATAAACAAAGCTGATTTACTCTCCAAGTTATTCAGTAGGAACCATAGGTCATTGCCGCTGCTCTCCTAGGATTTTTATATGCATGGCAGCCCGCTACGGTATCACATTCAAATTGTAATGATGTCTAAATTGTATGAATACTAACAATGTGTCGCCAGAATCTGCATGGTATGAAATAAATATATAACATTACAGAGAAATGTAGAAATCACAGAAATACATAATTCATCCCAATGAAGATGAAAAGATCGTCTTTCTTCATAGTGTTGAATCGATATCCATACATTAATAAAAGGCTGTCAGAAACCAAAATCCTCTGGTGACTGTGGGGGTGGGAGTCGGGGGTATTTTCTAGTTCTTGGAAGAGAAATTTAACTAAATCCGAGGCTCTTGGTTTCAGAAGGATATAATAAATTGTTTGATTCCAGCTATAAAAAGTTTTAAGGAATATCTCCTCGAATTTATTGATTTAACTTTATAATGGTCGGAGTTCCAATTTTTTTTAAACAAGGATCCAAATCCCCTGTATAGATAGACATAGGATAAAGAATAATTTTCTGTCTGTCTGTAGCCACCACTAGAGGGAGCTGTGGAGCTTACTACATACTGCTCTGTTACTGAGTTTAATGTATAAACAGTATGCAGTTTGTTCTTTAGCTCCCTCTAGTGGTGCCTGCAGGTAGCTATAATTTTATCATATAACAGCGGGTTTGGCGCTCCTTATCAGAAAATCAGAGCTCTAACTGCAATAAAGATATATTAAGAAATTAATCAGCACAGATTTTTGTATAAAAAATGGTGACACATGATTTACAACATGTGTACTTTTTCCATTGTGGATGCTACAGTAAAATGTTTTTAATCCAGCATTAATGACCGACTGGGATTAGAATTAATAAATATTCTGGATTATCAAATGTTGGATTAAAGAAATGTCACAGTTTTAGGCCCCATGCACACGATTGTAGTTTTTATCTGTAATTATGGATAATATGCGGACCAATTCATTTCTATAGGCCATGGACACCTTTCCGTATATTTACAGATGTGTATCTGGGCCGTAGAAATGATCCGCAAAATATAGAACATGTCCTATTCTTATCCGCAATTACAGCACGGACTCGACTATAGAAGTCTATGGGCGACAGCGAAATTGTATCCGTAGCCGTTCGTAATTGTGGAAACGTTGCTATGCGACAGCAGGGAATTCCCCAAGAAAATAGCGTATGTGTATAGCGATCATGTGACCTTTTTAAGGGGTTGGGACATGTTGGTGACATCATTTGCAGCCTCCCTTCTTTTTCGCGATCAGTAAATACATATGCACTACGTATTTGCGGACAGCGTGCCAAATATGCGGATGACTTGTGGTCGACTTGCGAATGACAACGGATCCGTATTTGCAGACAGTAAAAAAACACTACGGTCAAGTGGATGGAGCCTCAGGACTACATTTTGACCAGCTGTCTTAGTCCTTCTGGGATAGTCCAAGTTTATGACCAGCCAATGAGGTGGAGTTTTATTAGATATGGGTGGAGTCAATATAATTATTAATTGTATCCTAACTTGTCAAGTATTGACTCTGCGAGTCAACAAACTTATTTTTAGCAATTGTTACACTTCACATCCAGGGATATATTGTTCTATAATGAAGGAGTAGAGGGAATTTAGAATAAACTCCATGAAGTAAGGCCGGCTAGACTGGAAACACAAGTCAATTTGCTCATTCACTGTGAAAACTGACATTTGTCTCCTGCATATATATTCAAAAGGAAAAGTTCTCTTATTTATTTCTTCTTCTTTTTTTCAACCTCAGACAAAAACACAGAAAACTGTGAGCGAACCATTAAAAATATTTGCATTTAAATTGAAAATGTGAATGCATCAGTTCTCATAACCGAAAAATAATTACTTGATATTGAAATGTTTGTGTATATGGTGGATGAATATACGTCGGCAAGCTAATTATTACGATGTGTTTAAAGGATACGACTTTAAAGGTTGACTGTTCCACCAGATGCTTTCCTATTGGTTGCAGACGTCACTCATGTGTCATATACTGAGTGCTCCTCTATGTGAAATGTGACTATAGTCATTTCAGTCTCTGGCCGGTTCATGGTAAATATTTTCAAGTGTGTGTTTGCATGTAGAATGAATATTTTCACTTTAAGGCCTCATGCACACGACCGTATTTTTTCCCACCCGTAAATACTGGCGTAAATACGGGTCCGGTGTCACACGTATTCCACCCGTTTTGCACCAGTATTTACGAATCCGTGCACGTAAATATGGGTCCGGTGTCACACGTATTCCACCCGTATTTACGAGCACGTTTTTGGCGGCAAAATAGCACTGCACTAATCGGCAGCCCCTTCTCTCTATCAGTGCAGGATAGAGAGAAGGGACAGCCTTTTCTGTAATAAAAGTTAAAGAAATTCATACTTACCCGGCCGTTGTCTTGGTGACGCGTCCCTCTCTTTACATCCAGCCCGACATCCCTGGATGACGCGGCAGTCCATGTGACCGCTGCAGCCTGTGATTGACCTGTGATTGGCTGCAGCGGTCACATGGCCTGAAACGTCATCCAGGACGTCGGGCCGGATGTCGAGAGGGACGCGTCACCAAGGCAACGGGCGGGAGACCGGACTGGCGGAAGCAGGAAGTTGTCGGTAAGTATGAACGTCTTTTATTTTTATTTTTTACAGGTTTATACTGATCGGTAGTCACTGTCCAGGGTGCTGAAAGAGTTACTGCCGATCAGTTAACTCTTTCAGCTCCCTGGACAGTGACTATTTACTGACGTCGCTTAGCAACGCTGCCGTAATGACGGGTGCACACATGTAGCCACCCGTTATTACGAGAGCTCCATAGACTTCTATGGACTGTCCGTGCCGTTATTACGGCCTGAAATAGGACATGTTCTATCTTTTTCAACGGCACGGGCACCTTCCCGTGAGAAAACGGGAAGGCACCCGTCGCCAATAGAAGTCTATGAGCCCGTTATTACGGGTCGTGATTACGACCCGTAATAACGGGAGTTTTTACGGTCGTGTGCATGAGGCCTAAATGCATCGTGTCATTTATCTTGTACTGATCCTGAGTTACAGCTTGTGTTATACTCCAGAGCTGCATTCACAATTCTGCGTGCTTCAGTGCTGAACTTCTGTATGATACCCTGCTGGTTCAGTGTCTGCACTGAAATTGTACTGTTGATTTTCATTCTAAAAAAATGTATACTCTGTACATCAGGTACTGCAAAGTCATCTGGTGTAGGAAAAACAAACTACCCCTATATAATACAGAAACTCAGCTGAGCTGTTATAGATGTTTTTCGATCAACAAGGTTGTTGACTGTTTCCTAGGATAGCCTGCAAAACCGTGAATCCAGCTCTGGAGTTGAAGACGGACTGTTAAGGTACTTTACACGGCCCGACGTGGGCCATGTAAACGAGCGCCGATCAACGAGACAGCTCGTTGATTGCCGCTTGTTGGCTCCTTTCTCAAGGGGCTAGTATGGGGTCGAGCGCTCGTTACTCCGATCGCTCGTCCCCATACATTATTATCATGTCGGCAGCACGTCTCCCTGTTTACACACCAAGATGTGCTGCCTACAACAATAATATTTTTGGCATTTAAAACTATACAATCAGCCAATGAACAAGATTTGCCAGTTTATCGGCTGATCATTGCCTTGTTTACACAGGACAATTATCGAGAGTGAGCGTTCTGTGAGCGTTCATTTGCCAATAATTGGCAGGTGTAAAAGGGCACTTGTTCCGGATCTGGATTATTCCCGATCAAAATACAATGTATTTACAAAGTGACTCTAACAATCCCGTTTTGTTAGAAGGGTTCCTAACTATAAGCTGGTGTCTAGCTGTTAGGTCCCCCAGCGATCAGCTGTAATCTGAGGGGAACCTGGTAGCAAGTGTTCAATTTTACTGCAGCGCCACCACAGGCAAAATGTAGAATTACACATCAATGAACTGTCTGTATATTGCACAGATGTGTCGGTTTCTCCTGAGTGAAAGATACTATTTGTAGTTGATCTCTGCGCCGGCTAATAGATGAGGGTCTTGAATGGAGGACCCCTCCTATAACGTCTTAGCCGACTAGGTTTCGGCTTGCAATCAGTTTAATGCCAGTGTAAATTTGCAATATTGTTGGTGCATTTCCTTTCATAAAATTTGACGATTATAGGGCATCAAAGAATCCAATAATATATAACATATAGATGTGTCCATCCTTACCTTTGCTTAACTTTGGTTAAGGACTCAAATTTCGCATGTAACCATTTCAATACAACATCGCAATGTGCTACCAAATCCATTGACAGACTGCAACTCACATCCCAACCACTGGGTGGCCACACATAGACACATAGCATACACATCTCGCGACAGAGTATCGTGAAATCATGTTATTTGGAAAGTTGATCAATTTGCGTCACATATTTTAGGAAATGTTGATATTAAAGGAAAGGTAAGGAAGGACACATCTGTAGATGAAGAAATAATTCAGAATCCATTATTCCACTTTCTTGAGTATAACTAGAGGTGCAGTTTAATTGTAAAAAAAAAAGTTGTGACGGAAGCAAAGCGAACATATATATATTGCTCATAAAACTTGGCATATAATTATTGGAGGGGGTTGCAACTCATATTATCTGAAAGTGGTTTGAACTCCATTATGACTCAATGGCTTGTTCTGAAACCAATCTGTATGCACAGTAATGAGGTCTATCAAGCTGCTTGTTAGTCACAATTTCCACTATTTCTTACTGACCCTCCCCCTCTTCTTCCTCTCTATATTGTTCTTTTAATTATCTTACATTACAGTGAATCACGCTTCTTGTGTGAAGTACAGCTTCGGTCTCTCTGTCTGAGGCACGGACTGTTACATTAGACATAACCATAAATAGTTTGCACTTTACACTCATTATCCAAATCCAGATTTTACCCTTACTGACCCCTCTCAGCTAATCATAAGTGCCAGAAGGCTCCCATAAGATTTTTCGGCACCCAAACACTGCTTTGCTAGTTATCGAAGAAAAAAATATGCTTTTTCAATGAAGAAAAATAATTAGGTTGTCACAGCCCCACCCATGTTTTAAAGGACCTGTATTTAATTTAAAAAATATAGCTGATTTTATGCAGGAACGGCACCACTCTTAATGGCATGCGTCTTATTTGAATGGGGCTGAGCTGCAATACCAGACACAGCCCATGGACAAGAGTGATGCTGTGTCTGGTAGAACTCATTTCTAATCTCATAAAACCCATTTAAATGGGTTTCCCAACTAGATTAATTTATTGATTTATTCACTAAAAAAAATCTGTAGCACTCTTCTATGCATCATGCCCTTTCAGCTACTGATTTCTGGGCTTGGCTTCTCCATGTAGACACGAGGTCAGCCCATACCTATCAGTAGGGTTACTTTGTGTTCCCAGGCTAGAGCTGATCAAGTTAAGTTAAGCACGAAAGAATACCACGGCCCTTTCATATAGTGATCAACAGGGGTCACAGTCGTCGAACCCTCTCCGGTCATTTATGGCCTATCCTTTTGATATCCCATAAAGGTATCTGGTATGAAAACCTCCTTAGCCTAAAAGTTACCACGGGATCTTTCACAGTAGAGGATTAGCAAAGTATAAATTCATCAAAGTCATCTTCATCCCTTCATTTTTGGTGGTAACTTTTTGGATTTTCCTTCTTTGTAAAAAGTTGAAGAACGGCATGTACAAATCCATAATGTGAAGGTTTCTTTAATAGCATGCCTAGATTTTGAGGAGTTTTGTGGCCATCTGGTACATGGTTTCTTTTTGTTTCCTAAACTTGGGATGAGCTACTACAAAGGAGCATTGTAAAAACTCATGCAGACTTTGCTCCTTCAGATATAGCGCACTTTATTCTTTGCGGAAATAGCTTAATGTGATGCTTGTATTTTTTCTGATATTGCTGATTTCAAACTTGCCAGTTTTTTTAGTAATAACAAAAGGACACTCCAGGGGAATCGTAACCATCTGGTGATCCAACATTGAAGGCCATAAGGTACTCAGCAGAAGCGTATGCCTCATTAATCCTAAAAGTTTATAATACAGAATAGCAAATGAGCACTTGTCACTATGTAATGTACCAACACGGTGTCTATGGTTAAATGTCTCGAAGGCAAAGATCTACTTATCTGAGGGCTTGTCTTTTCTTCTGGAAGATAGCCACCACCTGTTTGTTAAAGGGACAATAAACTGGATAAAGGCTCCTTTGTTAATAGGAGTTGTTTGTAGAAAGAAATATTGGGAAAAATATGATTTTATGTGTTGTCCTCTTGAAGGACCTTTCATAACAAGTCCTTATACCAGATAGCTTAAAAGTAGCTTGAGATCCTCGTGCTACTCATGATGAAATTGGCACCACTCAAGGTCTGACCACAAGGTATGACATTTCCTCCACCATACTTGATAGAAGGCTCAAGCTCTCCTTCACCATCTTTCTATTAGCTCAACATCTCACTTATGTTCTACCTTTTGATGGAAATGCCTCAATCTTGGTCCATAAAACTCTCTCCCATAAAACTCTTTTCCAGTCAATCACTATTCAATGTCTGTTTTGTTTTCTTTTTGCCAAATTTCGCCTTTTTGCTATGTATTTGCCAGCTTTCATTTTGGTCATTTCATTACATCTCTACAGCCGATAGAACAGGATTTCAGAGTCATCTCTTAAGATGATTTGACATGTGGTATTTAAGGAAGGCCCCACCTTAGGAACTATAGGAAAGTGGTCTGCAAACTGTAGCTCTCTAGTTGTTTATTTCCAATGACAACCAGCAGAATTGTGAATGCAGCTCTGGAGTGTTATACAACTCTGGGTCAGTGCAAGATAAGTAATGTTTTTACACAGTTACTCAACTTTTAATAGATGATATCTGTATATAAACTGTAAAATGGTGCTCGAAGTTGGATATACACTTAACTTATATAAAATGCATGGTTAGTGTTAGGGATCTGCCAGGTACTACGTCCAGGTATACTCCTGGGATTAATCAATCCACACCTGAGGCCACACCTGTTCGACTGACATCGTCTCCCACCAACCAGGGTGGCAGGCTCAGGAGTGGGAGAGCCTATCGCGGCCTGGTCAGTCGGAGTTAGCTCCGCCCCCTGTCCTTTATTACCTGCCCTGTTCTCTTCCTCATTGCTTGTAATTCTTCTGGATTCCTGGCCTCACTGCTGCTCGCTCCAGCCTGCTTCTGCCGTGCTTCTGCCTTGCTGCAGTTCCGCTTAACCTGCCTTGCTTTGCCCCTGGCTTGCTTCTGTCTCCGTGCCCACGTTGGTATACTCACTTCCTCCTGGTCCTGACTCCCATTCACCGCTCCGTTTCCTCGTGGCGTTCCGTGGCTACTGCCCCTTCCCTTGCGTGTTCCCTGTTTGTTCTCCCGTGCACTTAGACAGCGTAGGGACCGCCGCCCAGTTGTACCCCGTCGCCTAGGGCGGGTCGTTGCAAGTAGGTAGGGACAGGGCGGTGGGTAGATTAGGGCTCACTTTCCCATCACCTCCTTCCTGTCATTATAGTTAGTAGAAGATAGATAGATAGATAGATAGATAGATAGATAGATAGATAGATAGATAGATAGATAGATAGATAGATAGATATGAAATAGATAGATATGAAATAGATAGATATGAAATAGATAGATAGATAGATAGATAGATAGATAGATAGATAGATAGATAGATAGATAGATAGATAGATAGATAGATAGATAGATATGAAATAGATAGATATGAGATAGATAGATAGATAGATAGATATTAGATAGATAGATAGATAGATAGATAGATAGATAGATAGATAGATAGATAGATAGATAGATAGATAGATAGATAGATATTAGATAGATAGATAGATAGATAGATAGATAGATAGATAGATAGATAGATAGATAGATAGATAGATAGATAGATAGATAGATAGATAGATGATAGATAGATGATAGTTAGATAGATAGATAGATAGATAGATAGATAGATAGATAGATAGATAGATAGATATTTCACAACAGCTGAAAGGCTTATGTTTCTCAAAATATAGACTCTTATGTATTTTTCCTCCTGCGTTGTTGTGCATCTGGGCTTTCAACCTTTTCTGTCCCGCTTCCATCCATTTTGCCTTTTATTATGACAATTACACATCGCTACGTTTATATATGAACTTCAGTAATAGAATTGTCTCTGCTTGTCAGTTCCGTTGTTTTGTTTGACTTCGGTCCTTTCTGGTTTAATGTGGAGTGGATAATATCCTGTTATTTTCCTGCTGGATTTATCAAGGGCTTTTCTGGTTCTCCTGTTTAGGTACCATTCTTCTTGTACTGCCAGTCAGCGGCTGCCCAGTGTTCATCCTAATATTCCGTAGCTGCTTAGAGGGATCGCTCCGGGTTACTAGGAGGTTCCTGATAGTGGGGGCACTCTTATCAGGGTGGCAGTCTTGCTGTAGGTAGGGCTCCTCTAGAGAAAGGGTCGACCTCAGAGGTTGCTTATTAGATAGCTTTCACCAAGTGTTACTATAATAGCTTTTTGCGTTTAATGGAACCGTGACAGTCACTATGTTATACAACATTTTTACCGCAGTGGCCGGAAATATACAGCTGGCCACAACTTACCTTGACCATAACAGCTGATCGCTGGACCGGCCTCGTTCCAAAAGATAATATAACAGCCCTTTTAATGCAACAGAGTAGTAAACCTGAGTTTGTTATTTGACGTAATCATCTGTATATCTATATGTGTGTATAATACAGTCATTAAAGTGTAACTAAACATTTGACAAACTTCTGACATGTCAGAAGTTTTGATTGGTGGGGGTCCGAGCAGGGCTGCCATCAGGAATTTCAGGGCCCCTTACAGCTAAATTTTCTGGGCCCCCCTACCGTGGCACCGCCTGCTAACGGTACTCCGTCCAGCACTATATCATGCTACCCCTTCATTTCTACTTGCTCTCTGAGAATCGTCGACACAGATGTAGTGCAAATCAGAGTATTGCAGCCTTCTCACATTCACTTCATTGTGTGAAGGCTGCAATACTGTGAATCACTGCTACATCCGTGACGACGATTCACAGCAAGTAGAAATGAAGAGGAAGCAGCGCTCGGACCGACCCATCAGCTATTGATGGCCTATCCTGAGGATGTAACTACATTGTACTGCGACACACGCCACACGAACATATTTCGGCCACAAGTCCCGGACCGAACACACTGCAGGGAGCCTGGCTCCTAGCATCATAGTTATGTACGACGCTAGGAGTCCCTGCCTCGCTGCCAGACAACTGTCCCGTACTGTAATCATGTTTTCAGTACGGGACAGTAGTTCCGCGGAGAGGCCGGGACTCCTAGCATCGTGCATAACTATGATGCTAGGAGCCCGGCTCCCTGCAGTGTGTTCAGTCCGGGACTGGCGGCCGACATACGTTCCGTCCTTTACGGACCGAACATGCTCGTGTGAATCCAGCAGCCTCACACAAAAGTTTTGTATTTTTTTTAAGCTGGTTCACAGAAAAAAATAATTGCAAATTCTACTAGACCAACTGCCTATTTAGAGACAGGCAGCAGCTCCAGGAGCGACATCATAAGGGTAGGAACACACTAGGCGGATATGCTGAGTAAAACTCCACAGCTTATCCGCCCCGGTAGCCGCTGGGAATTCCGCCAGAAAAAAACCGCACCAAATAGTGGCGCAGGTTTCGTGAGGCGTGTCCGCTGCGGGAATCCTGCAGGGAGAAAAAAGTTTAGACTTGCCCCGGCCGTAGTATAGGCGACGCGTCTCTCTTCTGAACGAAGCCCGGCCTCCTGGGCTGTAGACCATGTGACCGCTGCAGCATTCACATGGGATGAAACGTCATGACAGGAGGCCGGGCTGCGCTAAGAATAGAGGATCGCGTCGCCAGTACTACGGCCGGGGTAAGTCTAAACTTTTTTATAAATTAAAAAAAATACCTTTTTTTTTCTCATTTGTGATTTTTGCGGCAGAAGCGCAGCATTTCCGCAACAGAGGAGCAGTGATTCTGCAGCATAAATTGACTTAAAAAACCACACCGCAGGTAAAAAAAATTTGCAGCGTGTGGATGAGATTTGTTCAAATCTCATCCACTCTGCTGCGACTGTTATACGCTGCGGATTTTCCGCAATAAAACGTGTTGCATAAAATCCGCAGTGTTCACGCCTAGTGTGTTCCTACCCTAACAATAAGGCCCAGTTCACTCGGACACTGCGTCGGAATCAGGGCCACAAAACATCCAAAACCGCCTCCCATTGATTTAATCTGAAATCAATGGGAGCCAGTCGCGGAAAAAATAAAAAGCGGCATGTCCTTTCTTGCCGCGGTTCCGCCTCTGACCTCCCATCGAAATCAATGGGAGGCAGAAAATGCATTTTTTTTTCGCTGCGTTTTTTGTCTGCTGTCCTCAATCGCCGCAGGCAAAAAACGCAGCAAAAAAACGCAGCAAGATAGTGTGGGCAGGTCAAAATCTGACTCAAAATTCTTTAAGGAATATTGAGGCAGAATTTTTCTGCCTGCAAAATACTTTGTGTGAACAGGGCCATACATAAACAGCACTTTGAGACACTTTACTCACTGTGTCAGAAGAGCTGCTGGCTCCCACTCCAGTCCTCGTTGTCAGGCGATGTCTTCCAGGCGATGTCTTCGGTCCAGACGTCTAGTCCTTCACCTCCAGCCAGGCTCCAGAAATGGCGGGGATCGTAGAACGCCTGCCGCCGCGCTACATTTGGACTCCTCCCCCTTTCCTTACGCAGCTACGCGGAGGAGGAGGAGGAGGCGGAGGAGGACGAGGCGGAGGAGGACGAGGAGGAGGAGGACGACGAGGAGGAGGCGGCATAGGAGGCGGAGAAGGACGAAGAGGACGAGGCGGAGGAGGACAAGGCGGAGGAGGACGAGGCGGAGGAGGATGAGGCGGAGGAGGAGGACGAGGAGGAAGAGGCGGCGGAGGAGGCAGAGGAGGACGAGGCTTAGGAGGCAGAGGACGAGGCGGAGGAGGACGAGGCGGAGGAGGACGAGGCGGAGGAGGACGAGGCTTAGGAGGCGGAGGAGGACGAGGCGGAGGAGGGCGAGGCTTAGGAGGCGGAGGATGAGGCTTAGGAGGACGAGGCTTAGGAGGACGAGGCGGAGGAGGACAAGGAGGAGGAGGACGAGGCTTAGGAGGCAGATGAGGCGGAGGACGAGGCTTAGGAGGCAGAGGCGGAGGAGGAGGAGGCTTAGGAGGAGGTTTAGGAGGACGAGGCGGAGGAGGACAAGGCTTAGGAGGCGGAGGAGGAGGCGGAGGAGGAGGCTTAGGAGGACGAGGCGGAGGAGGACGAGGCTTAGGAGGCGGAGGAGGAGGAGGCGGAGGAGGATAAGGCTTAGGAGGACGAGGCGGAGGAGGACGAGGCTTAGGAGGACGAGGCTTAGGAGGCGGAGGAGGAGGCGGAGGAGGAGGCGGAGGAGGAGGCTTAGGTGGACGAGGAGGATGAGGCTTAGGAGGCGGAGGAGGAGGCGGTGGAGCACGAGGCTTAGGAGGCGGAGGAGGACGAGGCTTAGGAGGCGGAGGAGGCGGAGGAGGCCGAGGAGGAGGCGGAGGAGGAGGCCGAGGAGGAGGCGGAGGAGGATGAGGCTTAGGAGGTGGAGGAGGACGAGGCTTAGGAGGAGGAGGAGGACGAGGCTTAGGAGGAGGAGGAGGACGAGGCTTAGGAGGAGGAGGAGGCTTAGGAGGCGGAGGAGGACGAGGAGGAGGCGGAGGAGGACGAGAGAGGACGAGGCTTAGGAGGACGAGGCTTAGGAGGAGGAGGAGGAGGACGAGGCTTAGGACGAGGCTTAGGAGGAGGAGGAGGACGAGGCTTAGGAGGAGGAGGACGAGGCTTAGGAGGCGGAGGAGGAGGCGGCCCAGGTAAGCTGTCTCTACGTCGCTGTCCTTGTGTGCCCGTTGGTGCGTCTCGCTCGCGGGTGTGCGCGCTCGCGGTTACGCGCGCGAGCACAAGCGGGCGGGCGCGCGCACAAGCGGGCGGTGTTTGACGGCCCCCACGACGAGAGGGGGGCCCGCAGCTCACGACATAACTTTGGTGAAAAGAACAGGCCCCAATGCAAGTCGTGGCAGTTGCCGGGCCCCCCTTTCAATTAGGTTTGGCCGGGCCCCTTACAGAAGTACCCCTAATACCCCCCTGATGGCGGCCCTGGGTCCGAGCACTGAGACTTCCACCAATCGCTGAAACTAAGTGGCAAGCGTTCGTGTGATCACTCACCCGCTTCGTTTCTGTTTGGCTTATTCCGGAAATCAATGTATCGGAGTATGGACTCAATAGAAAGTCTATAAGCCCGCACTCTGATACATCGGCTTTCTGGAAAAAGCCAAAAAGGCACGAAGCGGCTGAGCGCTCACACGAACTCTTCTGCCGCTTTGTTTTAGCGATTGGTGGGGGTCGCAGTGCTCGGATCAAAACTTCTGACAATTTTATTAAACTTTTAGTTAACCTTTAAAATGATAAGAATCCTATGGCTTAGTCAATTTAATGGTTATATATTCTTAGAACAGTTCTATAGTATAGACATAACCTGAATGTCTGGTGATATAGTCCACACTGAGTTATTACGGAAATCTAGATTGTTCCGTGCAGAAGGAATGAATTAATTCTTGACTATGGACTGACCATACAGCATGCTAGGCATATTTATCTAGCGGGAACACATGTTCATGTCATTTCATCTTCAAAGCTTTAATTACAATGACGTTCACAAGCTACACGTCGCTTTTATATAGGCCGCGGCTTGGGTTCTCTTACATACATATCACCGGATCAAAGTATTGTGCTGGTGCTATGAAGTCGTATGTGATTTGTGCGAACATTGTGTAGTAGGAGCTCATTTGCAAATTGGTAGAATTTTGGGTCACTATTAAAATATAATTATTCAAATGAAATGCTTATGAAGGTTAAATGCTGCAGCCTTTCTTTTTTAAGTTCTATAAGGTGAATTATTTACTGAGGCCTATTGGCTTGTAAAAAAAAATACAAAAGAATGAATCATTCAATGTAGTGACTGTGAAGGTGACTTGTCACCCCCAATCTATTACTCATGTACTAGGCTCAGGTAACTCAGAAAAAGGACTATCTTAGGGATTTCTATATCAATTTTTTTATTTTTTTTAGAATTTTATTTTTTAATTTTTGGGGGTAAATGCCCGGGAGATTCCCAAGACCAACCCGCCTCAGACTAGCAAATCAGAAAGCGGAGGCTGCATTTAGATTCATTGCCATGTGTATTCTCATATGGGCACCTAATTGTGGGTTATGATGGTGCAGGAGGTAGATTTGAATCTTAGATCTAGATGTTGTGGGACAATGGGGATATTACCCCAGTGAAGGGTTGCTGCCTTGTAATGGCTGGTTCAGGGGTCTCAGTCTGACGAGTGTACGATGAGTTATTGTTATATCCCCATCAGGACCAGATGAAGGTCGGTTTCACAAACGCGTATTACTGGCGCAGTTTACAATCTATATTAGGTCAGTATTACCTAGACCCCCCCCCCCCCACCACCACTGGCTCTACTGAACCAAACATACATTACTGTAGGGTTCCTACTGTATAATAATCTAAGCTTAGTTTAGTAGAACATGATTTCTAAAATGCGGCCATGTTACATTGCGGGAAACCGACCCTAATCTTGACCTGATGGGAAAAGACCCAATTGAACAATGGCTCCACACATATCGTATCCTTGTCAGACACAACCCGAACTACCCAACTACTGAACCAACCATACATCACTATGGGGTTATATGGGGATCTAACTTTCAATCAGTAGAACACAGATTCTAAGATGGGACCATGTTACACCCACATGAAACCAACCATAAACTCATCCTGGTGAAAAGAGACCCAAAAGAACAATGGCTCCATATAGCACATGGCTATGTGTCACACTAGGGTGCAATATGTGCAGAGCCATTGTTCCACTGTGTCTCTTCCCACCACGACCATGTTAAGTCCGGTTTCACAAGACCGGACACATTTTAGTGTCTGTGTTCTACTGGAAATTGGCTTAGTAGAACCACAGGGGGTCCGGGTAATGCGAACATAATGAACTGCGGCCATATTGCGGCGGTATGAAACAAACTCTAATCTAGCCCTCAAAGAGACCTAATTGACCAGTGGCTCCACAGACATCGTACCCTCGTCATCGTACGCATGGACCATGCACTACAAGGCAGCATTGCTATCTATCGTGCCACCATGTCGCCCTATGAAAAACAAAGAAGAAAAAGTGATCTACTTCAAGTGTATGCACCATGAGGGTTAAAACATTGCTGAATCGCTCTGACACTTCTTTTTCTTATCACCGAAGTCACCGCTTCTAAATAAATGTATTTTCATAGAGGTGTACGATCCACGTGTTATGTGTTGATGAAATACAGTGTCACACTTCATTGGTTACACGCATCTGAATATGAGAAGATCGAGGAAAAGGGAAAATGCAGCATGTTCTCAATTTCACCCGAGACTGGTCAGTGCATATTACAACAGCTGAGACAAGACTCTGTGAGCAGATGATGAATTCTCTTCCAGAATGGAATGGAAATGAGTGCAAACTATTAGAACATTTGCCTCGCAGTTCAGGAATAGACAGCAGTAACTACAGTCTTCTCACCAGGACCCATAGGATAGTTTCCATCAGTTGCAATGATAGAAGAGTAGTCCTATACTTGTACGAATTATAAATGTTCGTAATATTTAAGGCTGTGATGTCATCCGGTAGACCTGAGGATGTGGTGTTTCTGTAAACAGTATTATATTCTTATACAGTCTAGGGGAAAAATGTACCCAATAGGAAAACTAAGATGGCACCCATCGCTTGGTCCACACCATTGGTATCCTGGAACCATCAGGAGACTAGCCCTACACATTTATCTTCCCAACCCCATTTGCTTAATCAGAAGATCCACTTCCCTAGCTCAGGGACGTACAAGTTGTTTGCAAAGAAGGGCGACTCTCTCAGATGGTTGCCCAAGAGACATCACTTGACTCCATGACTCTTAAATAAAAATGGCACCAATAAGCTGATCTCCAAGCACCCCCTTATTGAGGCTCAGTACAGTATAAGTGTGGCAATTAAATGATAACTTTAGTTGTAGTATATATAATACCTTAATAACCATTGATGAAATGAACATCAGCTCTCTTGGTAGGTTTGGGTGGGCTTCTGCTTGTGAACAATAGACAATCTAAACAGGCAGAGCTGCAGTATAAGGCTTCATGTTTAATAAGGCTTTATGTGCAGTATAAGGCTTTATGTGCATTTTGGTCTGCAATATGGTGTGTAACATGCAACTATATTAAATACCATATTTTGTCAGTAATGTTCTACACTGGCTGAAGTCCCCGACCTGAAGTCCCCGACCCGTGAACTGTCAGATATGGCAGCCCCTAGCAGTCACATCCAGACAGAGATTGAATGACGAGGTGGCTATTCAAGTTGGCTTGGCTGTTTTCCATAACTCTTGTTGACTTGAATGCAGAAAGTTGTGAATATTTGTGGCCTCTTCTCCAATTAAATCTCTGCCTGGATTTAGAGAGCCAGGGCCACCTCACCTGGTAGATCTGAGATTACGAGACCTCTGCTATCCCAAAAGGTTGGGATCCCAGGTGGATAGGTGGATATGTTATAAATCTCTTTGGTGGAAAAACTTTTTTCATTGGTTGGGCAGGGGCTAGAAAAAAGTGTAAACTTTCTCTAGAAATAGCGCCACTCCTGGTCACGATCTGTGTCTGGTATTGCAGTGCAACTCCATTGAAGTGAATGGGGATAAGATTCAATACCAGCCAAAGCCAAAAAACAGAAGTGGCATTAGACCCATTGATCATAGCTGTGTCCTAATGAGCAAAATGCACAGTAAGTAAGCATTACCCATGAGGCAGCGGCTTATTAGTTCTGAGCTCACAACTAGACATTTGCTTTAAAGGGAACATATCAGTAGTTTTGGAGCCACTAAACAACCAGCTTGTGATTTTACAGCTGGGGTTTAGTGTTCCAAACATGCCCATGTCAAAAATGGCCGTTTCGGCAATAGTTCATTGATATGAGTCCGGGAGAGGAGTCCGATTGGATCGTCACATACGCATTGCACCGGTCGGTACACTACACATACGCAATGAAGTCAGGTGTACTGTCTTGTACTTCGTGTGTGAAATGTTAATGCGCCCGATGCCACCGGGCTCCTCCCCCGGACTCCTCTCCCGGACTCCTCTCAATAAGTTGTAAGTTCCTTCACTAGCTATTGCCGAAACGTCCCTTTTTGACATGAGCATGCTCTGAACACTAAAAACCCAGCTGTATAACAACATGCTGATGGTTTAGTGGCTCCAAACCTAGGGCCAGGTTGCCTTTAAGTTTTCTTTGGAGCTCTCTAAGGCCAAACTTAAGAAGCCTTTACTATATTGACTTTTGGTTGCATGTTGCAGTATGGACTGTGTGTTTCTTCCAGAGTAAGCCGTTTTAATCAAGCTGTTGTGTAAATTTGCTTATTAAACATTCAAATTAATAAATTATGCAGAAGGATAATGTGCTTGTTTGTGTATTTGAGCAGAATCTAAAAATAATCTTTACATCTTAGCATAAAATTTGCGCTATATACAGTACATTCAATAATGGTTATTAAAATCGGAGATGGTTACAGCGCCAAAAGTACAGCTATCTGTCTCCTTCCTGCATGAACATAGCAGTAATTACATTAAGTAACATGCTGGGTCAGCACTCTCCAGGCAGATTCTCTTAAATTATTTTAAAGTCCTTTACTTGAAAGGGACAACTGGAAAAAAATAAGTTAATTAACATATCATTTGACTGTAGCAGAGTTGAGTTTGTCAACTAGCACAACCTATGTTGATATCATATGTTCATTCCATAGTACTGCAGGTAAAACCTACTACATAATCATAACTGAAAATTATCCAGATACACAAATAATACAATGATATTACAAATTCAGCGCTGCTATATTGGTTTGGCATATGATGAAATGTATTGGCTTGCACTCTGGGGGTATCTGTGACTTACATTTTTGGGGCACACTATGATGCATCTGTGGCAAGCACCTGTGGCTGCCACTCTGGAAGGCATCTATGGCTGGCAGTCTGGAGGTATCTGAGGTTTAAGGTGGCCATGCACCTTCAATAGATGTCAGCCGAACGCTCAGTTTGGTCGAGTGTGCATGTGTTCTCACTGGGCAGAGGTGAATAAGTTGCTGCCAGACACTTTTCGTGGCAGCTTATCTTCTTTGAGAATAGGGGATCGGGCAAATTGAAATTCAACATGCCGATCTTACAAACGAACGTCGATCTAATACATATTAGATGGTCGGCCGACAAGGTTCTAATGTGTATAGCCACCTTTAGGCACATTAAGAGAGCATAGAGGCTTAAAAAGGCAATCCCCAAAATTTTGTGCCGCATGTCGAGCCCACCAATAGGAAAAATGGGCCAGAATACACTGTAACCCCCTACTCCTGTACACTATCATTGCTCTTCCATGTGTTAAATAGTTGACTTGAGTCTCTGTCCCTACTAGAACAAAATTGGACCGATTTTATAGTAAGCCAATCAACCTATCAGTTGGGTGGAAGGAAAGATAAAATCCTGAAGAACATTCAAAACCCATGCCAATGTTGGCCTTGTTTGAATTTGAACCTTGGTTCCCAGTAATTTAAAGCCATAGTGTTATCCACTGAGCCACTACGTCCTTGTGTAAAGTGCAAATGTTTGTGCAATGACTCAATGTCAGCTTTTATGGTCTAATTTGTTATTGCATATCAATTTTTGATAATATCTTTTTTTATTTTAGCTTTAAAAAAAGGACGTTACTGGATAACCCCCGATCCCTACCACAAAGATGACAACATCCAAATTGGCCGAGAGGTGAAAATATCTTGCCAGGTGGAAGCCGTTCCATCCGAGGAGCTTACATTTAGTTGGTTTAAAAACGGCCGACCTTTACGAAGTTCTGAAAGAATGGTCATAACCCAGACAGACCCTGATGTCTCCCCAGGCACCACCAATTTGGATATCATTGATCTAAAATTTACAGACTTTGGGACGTACACATGCGTTGCTTCACTTAAAGGGGGAGGTGTTCCAGATATCAGCAATGACGTGAACATATCTAGCAGTACAGGTAAGGGGTTACACCTATTTTAAATTATTTTGTTCCATGCGGAAACAGTCAACCTCAACTAAAATATACCTTCTACTAATGGACACCACACCCACTTGGATAAAACAGTGCATCACCCCACCCACACCACGCCCACTCTATATGAGGCCACACCCCTTAGTAGACAACACAAACGATGTGACTTTTAGCACTCCTTCTAACAATAAAATTTACCGTAAGATAGGTGACACATTGATGAACTATAACTCTGTAGATACAACAAGATAACTCCTCATTTCTATAAGATCACCACCACGTACATTCGGAAATGGAGCAATGGGCAAGCATGCCCTTCAACTGCCAAAATATAATGACTAGTCTTCACTATTGGCTTATAAAGTAGGTATGAGTTCTCCAGTTGTTGTGAATTTGAGGTTTCGGAATCCGTCTGGCTCATTCCTCACCAGCTGGAGGAGCCACTTGTTGACTATGTCTTTATCTTCTCAACATATTTTGTTTTAATAGGCTTATACAGTACAATGAGCTTTTTCATATATGGTCAAACATCTCTAGCCCATGGTCACCAAACAAAATACCAAATGTTGATTGCCCTTTTTGATACCAGGGTTCCAGCTTGGAGAAAGGAGGGGAGGACAAGTATCTAGAGATGGTGAGTTGTGGTTTTCTGCTCCACCATCACTGCCAGTATAGCTTAGTATGTGAAATTTATGACGATAAGTCAATGCCATAGGCAGTCCCCGAAGATCATAATAACGAGTCTAGTTTCCCGTTCCCGGCAGACAGATGGCCAGACGTGCACAATCACTCTTCATTAAAGATTGTGGGAAATACAAAAACATCAGAGGGTGCCAGCTTTTCCTTATTTCCCATTGAGTTTAATGGAGAAAGACTGCACATGCATGGCCATCTTTCCACCAGAAACGGGGAACAGGACATCCCTAATCTTGAGATAAGTGGTTTGACCATTAATAATCATAAAGCAGTTTCCCTTCTCCAGATGGTTCTCTCTCTAGTTGATTCATTAATGAGCCCACACCATTTTACGAAAGTATTTTTGGAAATAGTAGGCTGACTATTATGTTAAATAATAGTTTTTCTATTGGTAAATAGTTCTTGGGGAGGCAGGTACGGCATTGGTCATCTCCAATGTCACTTATAAATTAATTACCTGTAAAGATAAACCAAAAATAAATTTATAAAATACAAAATGTTTTATTTATCTCACATGTAGCTATAGGGGGTGTGGAGAATGCAGCTGCCTGAGGAAGCCCAAAGGACTTTCTGCCCCATATGAGTAGACCAGTCTTATACATAAAGCATGATCATTGGGGAAGGGATGTTAGAGATTTTCACGTTGCCCTTCTGGATAACTCAAAAGTTTTAAAAAATATAAATTTTTGTTCCATTTTTTTATTTTTAGAAGAATTCCTGTTCCTTTAAGGTCTTTTTGAGGTCTGCCTGTCCTTTAAAGCCCATCTACTGAGACTGAGAAGATAAAAGTCTGCCATATTATTTATTTTCTATTCCTCTGGATGTGGAAGCTATTACTTCAGCATTATTTTGGCTAACACGAGAACGGCTCCTTGTAAATCATATCTGGGTTTTCATTAAAGATTGTATTGCTAGAGGGGTATTTATACAGCTTTTTCTGTAACTGCGAAACAGAGTTCAATCAGTAGTATCAAATTAAAGACACACATCCCATCAGAGCGGGCGATTGCTTCTCTCAGTTACAAAGTGATTTTTGCATTCTGGCTTTTAGCACTCTATACACGATGTACGTTACATTAGGCGTTAGATGCTGCAAGGGATATAGAATAGGATGTAGAAGCTATAAATTAGTATATATGATCCATTGACTTACTCTACCTCAAGCAATAAGACGTTATACTTCTTCCCATGGCATCTAAAAATACATAGCCTGTGTTTCAGATTTGCAAATGTAGCAGATCTAAGATGGTCAGATGTAGTAGAGCTGAATTTGTCATTTGGCACAACTCAGAGTCATGCAATGATATGTTATTTGTTACATAGGACTACAGGTAAACCCATTATATTATCATAAACGGAACGGAAGTTAAAAAATAAATCTAAAAGGGATTGTCCCAGGTCTACCCCAGTCCATAAGCCCGATGGAGGTCAAACAGAAGAATTTTCTAGACTGTCCCCCCCCTCAATGAGCCAGAGGGGAGAGTTTTGGCTCATAGTATGACCGCTATCTAATACCACATTTTGGTTAAACTTGATTAAAATTATCTGACGTAAAATTTTGGTAAAATTTAAGTTTCTCTATCTTATTCAGTAATAGGTTTATTATGCCCTTAAAGGGGTACTCATCCTTGTAACTCTCCGGAAATGTCATTTAAATATGTTAGAAGTATAAATGGGGATATTAATGGGAATTCGTTAGTTGGGACACCTTTTGATATCTTGAAGGAGTGATTCTGGTAATTTATCTCTGAACTTGGAGATAGGTACAACTTCAAGTATCTTTTAAATATCTTTTTATAAAAGAAAAACTAGGAAAATAAAAAGAGTGGATTTATGAATACAATATCCTGTTATATCAGTTCTAGAATGTGTTATATGATGAATAAGACAGGAGGAGCATGTTGCTATAGCAGTGGCATACAGTCAAAAATACATTTACATAAAATAAAAGAGTTATATGTGTCTAATACGCATAAAAAAACAACATATTATCCAACTAGTCCATTGTCAAAATTGTAGTTGCATATAAAAGGTTACCTTCCATATTAGATATCTACGGAATGAATAGGAATAATATTGTTCTTTTCTTCATTATTCCAAAGTCTTAGTCATTATGTACTATGTGTATTGCTAAATCCTAACCCAAGAAGAACAAATGGTTTGGTTCAGGTTTTAACCAGTTCCCAAATTATCATTTCCAATATTAGAATAAATTATGAATAGTGCCTGGGACACTCAAGAACTTACCCCATGGTTCCCAGATATTATGATATTTGGAAGAGTTTCTCTATTTTAAATACTGTAGCAGTTTTTTTCTAATCTGGATACTTTTTGATACTTTTTGTATCCATTATGAAATAGGGGGAGAGTTCGGCTCGATCCAGTACAGCGGTAGCTCCCATGATCAAATGAGACCACAATTCTCTCAATTACTTGGAGCCGAGAGCAGCTACAAAGAGCCTATCTCCCCCTCTGGAGGACTTGGCACTTTCATGCAATATTTGGACAAGCCATTAATTTTGATAGGCACCATGCAATGCTTCATTTCCCCTCTGGTGGTGCTGCAGGGGAATTGAACTCTTGCATCCAGAGTGCCCAAAGATTATGGCTGATCACCGGCGGTCAGAGCAGCAAAATAAGCTTTTATCATCTTATTTTTTGAGGACCCTTCCAACAAAAAGGGATGGTAAAAACCAGACAACCCCTTTAAGGTTTATCTTCACTATACAATATGATTACATTGGTTCTAAAACTGCCTATATAGAACACATATTTCGAATAGTTTACGCTTTGCCCAGGAGAACCCTCAAATAATTAAACGAGGAACGATTCTTTCCAGTTACAAGTAGAGATGTAGCCTACAAAAAATTATTTCTCCATTCAATTTCCCTCCAAACTAGTTGCAAGACTGTTTTTTCTCCCAAGATAAACAGGGCCACATGATTTTTTTTAAAACTGTTTGCTACAATACATATAGACAAATTACAGACCATAGCAAAAAGCATTTTTTGCTGAGAGAGAAAACAAGATAGAAGAGAGTGTTTAAAATGACTGTTTTTAGAGTGAAATTGGGATTCAAAATTGGGACTCGAAAATTTGCAAGATGCAGTTTTTATAAGTAAAGGAGATGTTTTCAGACACTGATTGACATGTTACAACTTTTCGGGAACTCCCCCGTTTTATGCCAGGCTTTCATTTTTGGTAGGCAATGATAGAAAGACTCATGGGTCCATGATTGGTTCTTGGTAGCCTAAAATACTACCTGCATTTCGGCAAAGATGGAAGATATCTTGACAATTGTTTAACATAATTTTAGATGATGAGGAGTTGGCCAGGCGCTGGAATATTCAATGTCTTCCAGTTTCTGATTGATCGGAGACCACATCAGATGTACTTCTTACAATGACAGAAGGCAACGGGATAATTGGAAATTTTGAGAGCTCTGTTGTGTTCCTCTGGCATTTTACATGCAGACGTGTACAATTACTCAACTTAAAAGACTATAAAAAGGTAAAATACACGTTAATCTAGAATGAAAATGCATCTTGTAATAGTCGCATACAGTATGTATTGTAGTAAAGTGGCTGAAAACGACCATAATTTGAGTAGAATTCAATGAATCCCTGATGTGAAGCAGTTTAAGTCCAAGAAAATTAGATGTGTTTATGTACTAGAGGATTTTTTCCACGACTGAAATAGTTTGATTTGGTGGAAAGGAACTATAAACAAGAACCTTTGACTGCTAGAACAGAGAAATAAGAGTTTTCAATGACAACCAATTATCCAAGTCACCATAGAAGTGACAGCTGATTCGTCATTATGGGCAAGGCCACTAGTTTTACTTTTAGTGTTTTTTTAAACGGTTTTGGATTTAAAGCAACACCTAAGTTCAGCCCTAAAGTTTCACCAATATGATCAGGGGCGGACACAGACAGTAGGGTGTCCATGTGCAAGAACAGTATATGGGCACTTGCTCTTCAATATCTCATAATTGGGCACTACTACATACCTTACTTTTCTCTACAATCCACCAGTAATTGTGAGCTATGAAACTCATTAGCTCAGTCCTCTATTTGTAATCTAATAGACAGTAGGAATCTACTTTTAAGGAGGCAGTGGGCGCCCTTAACTACTGGGCCTCTGTATAGATGCACATATGGTTTGTCCGCCCCTGTATATGATCCCCAATGACAAGGAGACATATGGGTGCATTTCCCCTTTCGGGCCATTACTGCAGCCTTTCTGCACTGGTCCCGGGCCACAATTGTCATGACCCTCCTGGGAAACTGTAAAGGAAATAGCTTACAGTAATATCTCCGTAATGTTCCTGCTACGTGAAAACCATTGACTATAATGTCAGGCCATGTAGACTCAGAGTTGAGTGGTGCCAACAGGAGCCAATGGGGCACAGGGCTTTCCTTGTACCACTGCCAATTTTTTCTCTTAAGAATTGATGGCTACAGCAGTTGGACACCCACCAATCGGACATTGATGGCATAGATGTCAACGTCTTCAGTGGAAAACCCCCTTTAATGCTACAGTTATTTGTCATGATAGATCTTAGACACATATTTGCCCTATTTACTGGTAATTTATCTCCCATTAAGGAACATTAAATCTAGAAATGTATGATAAAAGAAAACAGAAAAACTTTGTTCACAGTGTTTGCAGGCTTTTGTAAATGCTTCTGAAACTAATGAAATTCTTGCGAATTGCACAGGTAACCCATATCAATGTGAAGCCTAGGGTGTAGCTGTGGAGGGGTGCAGAGGTAGCAGTCAGATGCCTGAGGGGGTTCAAAGGCTCCTCCACCGCATAATAAGACACTAATATTATTAAGGACACATGATAGGTGGAGGGCACTGTTACAATTTGGCATCAGGGCTCAGAAGCTACGTGTTACACCTCTGGTGGAGCCTTAATCAAACAGTCTAGTAGAAATCTTTTTAGAGAATTTAGGGGTTAACTTCCTCTTGATCGCTTGTATTTATAGCTGGCAGACTATTGAGGGGGTGGGGCTTACATAAGAGACTGGACCTAATGTTCCTAGTCTCCTACTGCAGACAGAGCAGTAAGGGGAGGCACCTTCTGTAGCCAGTTGTCATACAGCCAGACACAGCATTGTGAGGAGGATGATGAGGAGAAAGAGGAGGAAGAGAAGAAGGATTGCCTGATCTCCTAGGGGAAAACACATAGGAGAATTCTTTATATATTTTTTTCACAGTTTTGATTGCAATATAAGACAATATCATCAAAGAAGAGGAGGAAATGAAAAAGGAATTACTGAGATTTTTCGGTATTTCCTATTTTCATTATTTTTGACATCTAGTGTATTTTACCAAGTTCAATTTTCATAATATAAAAATCTTACAGAATAATAGGAAGATAAAGACAAAGGGATTTTCCCCTCCTCTATGATGTCTATTGCTGAATGCCATTGCATTGAATTTCCTTTTCTCTGCTCATTTTTATTTCATGGGCACTAAGAACCAATCCATCATGTGAGATTTAAAATGTACCATGGGACCTGCAATGCCTTAAACCCAGAAAGCATGATTCATAATCCCACCACTGAGTAGTTCGTTTTATATAGTGTGTTTGAATATTTGGGATCCTTAATACATTTTCCAGTTTATTCAGTAAAGAAGCAAAAATGAGAAAAAATATGAGTCCCTCTAATGTAATAGTGTAATGAATATCTAGACACTGACCCAGGTCACTGCTGCAAGATCAACATAATAATCCTCTGCAGCTGTAGCTATTCAAATGATCTGATTGGATATAGGTTGTTCTGTCAACGCCCACTTCATGATTTTGTGCCTATCCCACTCAGACTACTTCTTATTAAGATAATTACATGAGCAGACAGGTCACTGCCTTCCACAAAATCAACATATACCTCTCTGGCTGAGCAGACAGGTCACTGCCTTCCACAAAATCAACATATACCTCTCCTGCTGAACAGACAGGTCACTGCCTTCCACAAAATAAACATATACCTCTCCTACTGAGCAGACAGATCACTTTTTTCCACAAAATAAACATATACCTCTCCTACTGAGCAGACAGGTCACTGCCTTCCACAAAATCAACATATAGCTCTCCTGCTGAGCAGACAGGTCACTGCATTTTACAAAATCAACATAATCCTCTCCTGCTGAGCAGACAGGTCACTGCCTTCCACAAAATCAACATATACCTCTCCTGCTGAGGTGAAAATCATGATGATCTATGTTCAGAAATATCATATGCTGCTCATTCTACTAATTATCAGCCTGTGAATTACAACTTCTCCATTTCTCTCCTCTTATCATATTATTGCTTCTATCAAATGCAACCCTGTCCTAACTAACATAATCACATGAGTGGACAGGTCACTGACTCCTACAAAATCAGAACGCTCTTCTCCTGCTGCTGTTGTCATTTTCAAGATATGATGAGCTACACAAAATTAATTTCCCTACAAGGTTTAGCTTGAAGTACCTAAGCCACAATATAAACGCTATACATGGACCCTCCACCTGCCTATGTCTTTATGTGCATTGTATATATCTGACATGATACCTCCTAACATTTGAATCCTAAATCATTTGATATGTTAAGCCCCATTCCCATTCTGTCCCAGGGGCACCCCCAAAACGTCCTACAAACACCCCTTTTTTACTTCAAATCTGAATAAACCACACCCATTTTTAGGACCACACCTTTTGAGGAAACACAAAAGATTTCACATTGTATGAGATCTATATACAATGTAGAAATAAAATATGAATTTGTATTGGGAAATAATTAGACTGAGCATTATTAGATGATTCTTTTGTGCCAAAGTGACCTACGGGTACTGGCATTTGGCACAGGTATATGGCAGCGGTCTCAACATTAACATGGATTGTAATTTGCTTCCACAAAATACTCCTATGAAAACACTAAAGCATCAGAACACAGTAGAGGAAGTGTTGTCATGGGCACACAGAACCAGAGAAGAGGTTGAGGACTCAGGCTTGTGTTGTATCGCTAATAAAAACTATTTTTATGTTTTAACTGTTACTTATACGGCTTAAAGCCTGAGAACCAACCACATAAGATGACTGTAGGGTTATGGTGCGGTGGGAGGAAAGGAGCCTAAAAGCCATCCTCTCGCTGAAATATCATTTTTAGCGCCACCAGATAGAACCTGCAGCAGGTTATGAGCTCATTGTACTTTTGAACGTGTGAACATCATTCATTGAAACTTTCAGCTAAAAAATAAGTGAATCTAAAAATAAATCTTTCCAACAAAACGCCAAAGCTGCAAGCGAATTCGTAAATGAAGGCAGCGTATACCATAGCAACGTTTATTCCATCTATGCATATTGATGTGCGCTGGAACGGATCACAAGGTTTACATTGAAGTGTTTAGTGTTTAGTCTACATAGGGGGTGTCAGATGCCAAATATATTCATTTTTCCTGATACATATTACATAGATTACGGTATACAAACATAATGGGATGTAGTATCTATATATATATATATTGATTATAAGATTACTTAGAATACAGCATACATACACACTTGAGTTACAACAATATACAATACAGGATACGTATACATACATTTTACATAGCAAACAGTATATATACACAGGATTCAGTGTATATGCATAAAACATATAGATGCAGAAAACTTTAACTTGACACATGTATTACATGTTGTCCACTCCTGGTCCACTCCACCAGATAGGTCATCAGTATATGATCGGTGCGGGTCTGACACCCAGACACCGCACCTGTCAGCAGCTCCTGCTGCCTCCGGGCACTGAACATCCATGCGGAAGCAGATGGCTCCAGTCGTGGAATAGGAGCAGAGCTGCAGTATCTAAGTGAATAGAAGGAGAGATGCAGTTCTGCAGTACGGCCGCTATGCAATGTATGGAGCCAACTGCTTCCGGATCCGTACATTACATACTGAGCAATAACATCCAGTGCCCGCAGGCAGCCGGAGTAGCTGATTGGTGTGGGGTCCGGGTGTCAGACCCGCACTGATCATCTACTGATGACCGGTGGATAGGTCATCAGTTGTCCGGTAGTGGATAACCTTTTTAAAGTTTACTGCATCTGTAGGCTCCAGTACATATTATCCAGTATACATGCATATTACCAAGGAATCAGTATACATACATATCACATAGGACATGGTATATATGCATATAATATAAGGATACAGTATTTATATATATATATATATATATACATTACATAGGACACGGTTTACATACATACTGTATTACATATCACAGTATATACCTATAGCATAGGATATATATATTACATAAGATACAGTATGCAGCACAAACATAGGATCCAGAATACATACATACTACCAAGGAATCAATATGCATACATATTACCATTATATGTACACATATATATATATATATATATATATATATATACATACATATATACATATTATATAGAATACAATATTCATATATATTACATTGGATACAGAATATATACATATCACATAGAATTCTGTATATATTCATATTACATACTGTAGGATCCAGTATGCGTACGTATTACATAAAATACAGAATACATACATACATACATACATACATACAGTCTTACATAGGATATTGTATACATACATATTACGTAGGGCAGTGTTTATGCATATGACATACTGTAGGATACAGCATACGGATGTAGCCATCTTTATCTTGACTCTGATAACTTGCTGCAGGGTGATCACACAACAAAAGCCATTGAAAAGTCATTGAAAAAGTGTTAAAAATCAAGATAAAGATGGCTACATCTGTATATACAGTATATATTACATAGGATCCAGTATGTTATAAAAATCTGCTTCCTCCATTAGTACAGTATATGATTTGAGCGATGCTTATTTTTTTTCATCTATATAATCACTATCAATAGCTGTAAGTTATTTTCCTAATTCCAGATGTATTCTATGCAAATAACAGGAAGAGGAGAGATTCAGGAGGCTGTAGAAATCATGACAGCCCTGGCTACATTTGCCTTGGGTGGACAGATAAAAGAAAGGCTGATTAAAGAAGTTCCTTTCCTTTGTTCCTTTGCTACTATATAGTCAAATCTTTATTTTTAAAGGGTTCATTCTAGTGCACAGGAAAGGCTGGTGTTAACCCCTCTGTTCCCAGACAAGATTCCATGAAGATACCAAATTGTCCATATATGTGTAATTAATGCCCATTAGCATCAACAAGATTCCATAAGGGCAAAAGCAATTCTGTTATAATGGAAGCTTTATCCCTGCTCAGTTTTTTTTTCTACAGACAGCGCCCCTTTTGTTTATAGGCCGTGTCCAGTATTGTAGCATTCAATTGTATTTGGCTTAGCTGCAGTACCGGACACAGTCCATGTACAAGAGTGGCGCTGTCTCCAAGGAAAAAGAAGCAGCCCTTTTTTTCTGATCACATACGAACCCCTATAACAAGCAGAGGATGTTGACAGTTCTTTAGTAGAATGAATCTAACAATTCTATATATACTGTATTTACTTATTAACCAGTTGTTTTTTGGGGTTTAAAACATTTTACCACTATTCAATAATAAAGGTACCATAGAGGCAGCTGAAGAGTGAGGGGACCAGCTTCTTAAGAGTGGCCCCTTTTAGATTGATGATTTGGGGCACCTGTCCTCTATGTATGCTTCTGACACAAATTACACTAAATGCACCAATGGAGAATATAAGAATTGTCTGCAGTTCATAATAAAGGACTGACATTCTAGTTTTACCCTGTCAGCTACCACTGTATGTACAACATGAATTTTCCTTGATGTGGCTGCTTCAAAGGGTTCTCTGCTTTGGAAAATGTCTTACTTATAAGATGGGTCCCTTGACAATAAGTAGAACACAAAGTGTCCCCTCGCTTGGACCTCCAGCGATCAGCTGTAATATGTGGGAAATCTGGCAGTATTTAATTTCCCTGCAGTGCCACCACAGGGGAAATGAAGCATTACACAGTGCCCATTTAAATCAATGGGTTGTCCGTGTGATGCAGGACAAGACAGGTCCTCCAGAGCGTAATACACTCTTTGTAACCACTTTGGTCATGAGATGAGGATCCTGAACTGGGGACCCCCTATATTAGTTTAGAATTCCCTAGAAGGGTTTATGAAAATGGGTTTTCTAATCTGGACAACCCCTTTAACATATGTACTGTCTAGTTTTCAATACCTATTATCATATACCCTATCAGAGAATTCTGAGGTAATTGAGGAGGGATTGCTTGTTCAGGATCCTCATCTTTTTCTAGAGTGAAGAATGACTAAGAAGGGCATCTCTTGTTTTGGAGGACCCAACACATCCATGCATTACATGGAATGGCCATTGATTTAAATGAGAATTGTGTAATGCTACATTTCCCCTGTGGTAGCGCTGCAGGGAAATTGATCAACTGCTGCCAGGTTCCTCAACAGTTTGAACCTGACTCCTTGGGGGTTACACTGTTTTAAGCCTGACTTCAGTAGACCCTTCTACCATAAAGGGATACAACCCCTTTAATATGCAAACTAAATACTTGATATCTATCTATAAAATGGAGATTGTCCTCACAAAGATGACATTTAGGAGGTACGAGCCGTATTTGTGGTGTTTTTCATTTTAACCGCCCTTTAACAGGACATAGCTTTCCTTTGTTACATTCATTGTTCCTGCATAGTCTACAACGATGTGGCCGGGTACAAGAACGAGACGTTCAGTATTGGCTACCTGTACATAATAACAATTGATGTGATGCAGTCATGAATTTTTGATATGTCCCCAACAGACATTTCATGCCCATTTTGCATGCTCTATTTGGCTGTTATTCTATTAAAAGATCAGTATGATGCAGAATACAACAACCTGCAGAAAAAAAGCTCAAATAGCTGACTGGGGAAATATCTACAGTATTTTATCTATTCTGTACACTATAGGCTGCACTGGGGCCGAGGACATATAGTAACGCTAGGTTTACATGTTCAGGTCATGGGGCAACCGATAGCCGCATAACTACTGCAACTAAAAACATGGATCGGGGTATAGCTATATAGGGTGTTGAAGCAGCAGTCATACCCCGCACCCTTGGTGTCTGAGGGGGCCATAATACGCCTCTGCCACGTAAGAACACATTAGTATAAGAAATAGATATGGTAGATGGGGGCCCTGTTACGTTTTTGGCTTGGGACCAAGAAAGTTCAAGTTACATCCACTGACAAGAGCAGTGAGGAACCCAAAAAATTAAAGGGGGCACCATAGTAAAGTGCCCCCCACCCCATTGTAGTGCTGGGTTTTTCCAGCCTAGACTCCCCCTCCACTCCCTTTCCGTGACCGTAGGGTACAGGTTTTCACCACCCAATTAGCAAAGAGGATGGGACCAACTAAGGCTAGGGCCCCTCTCTTCAAGAGCTTCATAGCATCTGCATGATCTGCTTCTATAGTATGTTTGCCCTTGGACACCTACACAAGTGGACACCCTCTTATTTTTTTACCTGGTTCTATGTTAAAGGATTTTTCCGGAATGGAATTACATTGTGCTGAAGCCATTGGAATATATGGTCATGTGATCATATGATATCACGGTGGATCCCATATGATCGTTCCACAGCGTTTACCTATAGGGGCCTCTGGGTTAAAAAATGTTTATTAAAAAAGATTATCTCAGAAAACCCATTAACGTTTAATGCCACCTTATATATCCAAATTCACATGTAGATGTTGATTGCATGAAATGGCATTAGCAATGCCAGATTTACATCTCAGGAGGCTGTAAACACAGACCATTTTACCTTAACAACCACCTACTTAAGTAAACTTGTGTGTGACACAAAAAGTTTTTTTTTGTTTGCAATACCATGCTTAACCACATGGTTTCCTATTGAGAAAAAAAACATGTCTATTACAAATCAGAGATAAAAGAACAACAATTTGGGGTGGTGTAGTACAGTGCTCTAAAGCACCACCTAGTGGTATAAAATTTAGTGCATTAATTAAAAAATGTCCGCAGTAAAAAAAAAATACTCATATTTTGCAGCCTATATTGTGTTGGTTGGTATTTTAATGTATTCTTCATTTCTACATGTTATTTTAGTAGCCTTCTAATGCCACCTTGCCATAGATTCATAAATAAATCAGATTTAAACTTTGTAAAGCACTTTTTGTTGCCTTGTCTCGGTGATGATGTTTGTTTTATTATTTTATGTTTTTCCAAGCGACGTTTTGCCACTGGGTGAGTCCCAATTGCAGCAGAACTTCTGAAGCAGTCAGATGGCTGTAAAGAATTAATGTGATGCAGCCGCTTTGGGACAAGATAGGTCATTTGTAGAATTTTGTAAGTCTGTTCAATGAAATGACTAATGTTATAGTTAGAATGTTCCTTTTTATAGCTTTTTTGTAACTAAAGAAACGATAGATTTTTTTTAGCTTCACATAGATGTAATAATAACTTAAGCATAATATTTTTTATTTGTAGATTTTACCATTATAGTGAGAGCAAAAAGGGAAAATGCCCTCAGGCCTTCACCACCTAGGGTCTCCCATCACTCCTACCAACTACAAACCTCTGGTGCTTTGAAACATGAGACCTGAGCTGAGTACTGTTATGTGGGCATTATATAGCTCTTTTATTTCGGTATCGTGGTGGTTTTATTTTGTGCATCGTTTGGTGGTATTATGGACTTACAAATACTTTGATTTAGTCTTGAAAATTTATATTCTATAGGTCAATATGTCAATAATGCATAAAAACTTTTCTTGTTTGCAGAAATAGGTGTCTCCATGGTTACAGACTGCAAACAAACTTTTCGTAGTCTGATCCTTCAGTTCTTACTAGCCTAACAAATACAGGTTACAAGAATTAGAGAAAAGATGGAGGAAAGCATAACAGCAGGATCAGACTACACAGGCTTTGTTTGTAGTCTGTAACCATGGAGACACATAGACACAGTATGTGTAGGAACTGCATACACAAAACTGTAGGAGATTTTCAGTCAAGACTATTTGCAAACTGGCTTTATTTTCTATTTTAGATATAATGGATCGGTAAAAACAAAAGTGGGTACAAAGGTGGACATATAATTTCAATGATGTTCTTCTCCTCCACAGAGGTCGTGTGTCACTTCATTTAAATGAAACGTCATGGCATTTATTCCTGTCCTTATCCTCTTCTGCAAACAATAGTTATTATTTAACCTGGCCTTTTGACTAATGGATTAAATAAGCATCACTTTTGAATTTCTATGTGGTCTTTACTGCAGTAATGGATGGGTTCACAATTATGTTGTCTTATAAATGGTTGTATCCATTAGGGATGTATGTTGGAGTTGCATTGTCAGGTTATGCTCTGGTTTGTCCAGCACAATGTGAGATTGGTAATAAAAAACTACATCTGAGCTTAGAAGGCGTAAATCAGTGCGATGAACACATTTTTAGTTATGG
This sequence comes from Rhinoderma darwinii, assembly GCF_050947455.1. Classification (NCBI taxonomy): domain Eukaryota; kingdom Metazoa; phylum Chordata; class Amphibia; order Anura; family Rhinodermatidae; genus Rhinoderma; species Rhinoderma darwinii. The sequence goes on along the minus strand of NC_134698.1, from coordinate 72,298,723 downwards.
TTTTTTTTTTACTTCCAAAGACATTGGCGTTCTTTTGATTTGTAGCGGCGGACATTTTTGTAAACACGATACCAGGAATTCTAGATATTTTGGCAGTCATTCTTATCTTATTGGACCCCTCACTGCTTTCTGTCTTCTTAACCAAGTATCTGACCAACCATTCCATTAAACTATTAAGATGGAAAAAAAATAATAATAGTAATAAGAAAAAATTCAAAATATAAAAAAAAAAAAAAATTATATATATATATATATATATATATATATATATATACACACCCTTTTTCATATATTTGTAAGAAAAGGCCATCATTATTTAAACCACGAGGATCCAACTCCGAGCACCCCTATGGATCAGCTAAATGGAGGGTCCAGAGGAGCACCTCCTCCTCTTCACTATTCTTCCAGCCACAATGCCGTACATACGGTTGTTGCAATGCCTTGTACTTCAGCTCAACCCCATTGACTTAAATGCAAGAGAGCTGCAGAGAGCTGCAGTACCAGGCACAGCCACAACTGTATGTGTGGTGTTGTACCTAGGTAAACAAAAAAGGGGATGTGGTGCTCCTCCTGCCCCTTCATTCAGCTGATCGTTGAGGTGGCCAGTTAGATTTCTACCAATGAAATATTGATGGCCTATCCTACGGTCCCAGAAAACCTTTTGAAGATTAAAACAAATACCATAGCCCCCCTTGGAAAAAAACAAAGAACAGTGATTTAGTCCCAGTAGTGGAAGGGAGGCTATCCAGAGGTCGTAGCTGGTTGGGCTAGCAGGGCATGTGCCCCAGGTGCTGGGTGCCAGGGAGGGTTCCAACAAGCCCAAGAGATTTAGATACAGAGATAAAGTCAACAAGCTGAACCTTTGCCTCAGGTGAGGGAATGACTAGCTACGGCTCTGCAGCTAGTATAGCTTATAATGCCTTATACAACTCTACTATTGCTGTCTGTTTCTTGCCTCGGGTATAAAGTAAATGCCATGTTCATAAATGGCCAGTGTTATTTATGGCAATATTTTCAGTAAAAGGCAAAGCAAACACAAAACGAGCTCTTCCTAAACAGCTCGATACATATAATGAGAAAGATCCAGTGTTGTAATAAAGACTAGACATCAATTTGCTCATTTATATTCTTTGCCTCTATAAATATTACAGAAAGGAAAACATGTTCTCAAAAAAGGCAATTTTATTTTATGTTAATAGACTCATGGGTTACCTGTTGAGTCTATTTGCACGAATTGAATTAATTCATTTAAATTAATATTTAAAAATAGGAAATTAAGATAAATTCTGATATCATTTCATACAAGCAGACTATTTTTTTTTATGGTATTCGCTAATAATGTTAATGCCATGCAATTTTTTTTTTGTAACATAAACACTAAGGACAAATACCTGAAAAAATATATTATTTACTACATAATCATAAGTAAGTAATAATAATATAATCAGATATTTTGCCTTTTATTTGTTTATTTTTCTTATAATAAAAATATAATAATGTAATAATATTTTTTTTATAAGAAAAATAAACAAATAAAAGGCAAAATATATGATTATATAATCATATAAACAGTATATAATAAAAACAAACTATACTGTATATTTTGATCATATCAAAAATGTACATTTTCATCTGACTGAAGGGGTAAATCCAATATACATTAAGCATTAAGATTTTTTTTTTATCATAACAGAATTAAAAAAATTTTGTTTCTTTTTTTTTCACAATAATCACATTTTTTTTTTTAATGCATTTTATATTTTATCTAATACCATATATTAAGTAAAATACTAAGTAAAATAATGTCGGAATTTATTCATTTTTTAATTCTATATTTTTTTCATATGGCGGCCAGTTACATGTTATCACACTGAGTTGTTGATCATTCGGCTTATGTGCAGTTTGTGAGTATGAAATAGTTATGCAGCAGCACCTGCTGGGAAAGACACGATGGAGCAGTTACAAGACGTGCTCGCCAAGAATGTTGTATCCTATGCTGATTACATACATGAAGACTCCTCTACACGAAACCTTCGTTCATACACCAGCTGATTTTCCAGTCACTGACCCATGGTTTTCGTACATAACAAATGCTTCAGGCAAAATTCTAATAATAACTACTTAGCTGCTCCATTCAAATAACACAAAATTACTTTTTTTTGTCATTTTTTTTTTTCATTTTAAATCAGACTGTTGTCCAAAGCTTTGAAATTGGTTTCATTAAAAGAAATAATAATTAAAAAAAATAGCATTGAATGTTAAATAAATGCACCTAATTGGTCTAGATTATTTAAATTGCAAATAAAAAGGCTGCATTAAATCTGAATTAGTACAATTTATGTATATTTTTAATAGAAAAACGACAATTCTTGTTAAAAAATTTTTTTATTAATTTTGTATTGGTGAATGGTAATATATTATTATTGCATTTATTTCTTTATTTGGTTTTATTGCATTTATTTCTTTATTTTAGTTTAAAAGATAAGTTTGTATTATTATGAGCCCCCTTTCTTGAGGAGTATTGCTGGAATTATAAAGCAGGGTTCACGCTGATGTGAATGGAGATTACCATTGCATTTTATAGTAATCTAAGTTTGGTTTAGTTAAACCACGGCGGGTTAAACTGACCTTACATTAATGTAATTGTTTCATATATGTTTTACAAAATGAACTGATGCTAGCAGGGGTGGACCGAAAATGATCTGGGCCCCCTAGGCATTCAACATAAATTAAATGAACCTGTACAAGTCTCCTGCACTCCATAAGCATCGTAGCATAAGTGGAAGGGGCTGGTCTGAGAGTCAAGCTGCCCGTACCCCTTAACAACCACTATTGCCATGATACACCAAATTTATGTTTACATAATGCATTTGAGGAACACTTAGCACTTGCAGATCCCTCTTTTTCCTTCTAAACCCTACACTTAAAGAGCATCTGTTACCAAATTTTACAAACAGCATACATTATTAAATACATCTCCTAGACCTGATGAAGCTGGTGTACTCACTTTGAAAATCTGTGTAAGAATGGCTGTATGATACTTTCTGAAAGTTTTCCTGTCTGATATTAAAATTAGCATTTTATGAGACCAAGTATATGCATGAAATCACGTATTTGCATGATGTAATCCCAATCTCCTCTCACCTAGAGCTGACAAGCTCCTATCAGGGTCCGTCCTTCCCTGCACCATGCTGAAATCTCACACAGACTCAGTACAAGCTGCAGTGTCCCTGGCTTTACAGTAATAGAATGCAGCAGATGGAGTTAATAGCTATAATTCTGCACTAAAACTGCTGCTGGAAAACAGGCTCTCCCACTGCAGAACCAGGTAAACTGCAGCTTGTACTGAGCATGTGTGAGATTTCAGCATGGTGCAGGAGGGACACTAATAGGAGCTTATCAGCTCTAGGTGGGCAGAGATTGAGATGACATCATGCATACACTTGGTGTAATGCATTTAATTAGTCTTATAAAATGCTTATTATAATATCAGGCAGGATAACTTTGAGGAAGCTTTATACAGTCATTCAGGCATGGATTTTCAAAGTAAGTACACCAGCTTCATCAGGTCTAAGAGATCTGTTTACTACTGTATGCAGTTTGTATTGTTAAATCTGGTGACAAATCCTGTTTAAGTTTTAATGAGAACACTAACTGACTAAGGGGTTGTGGCCATGGTCCCACAGTCTCTGCCCTAATGCCTAAATGGTCAATCCACTCTTTGATGCCAGACAATTTCCCCAATATCACATTGTTTGGAATACAAACATGCCACTTTCCCCCTAATCATCTTTAATACAGATGGATTTTCTTTTTTACAAGATGAAGATTTCTATCTAAATGCACAACTCGTAAGCTTTCTGTAATCACATCTTATTAGCCAAGTAGTCATAGATAACAATTAGCAACTGACAGCAGTGTCACTAAATATCTCAAGAGGACAACTGAGCATTACCGTACATTGATGCAAAACAATACAACCATTCAGTTATGTACTATGCATTAAAAAAAATATCTACCAAAGTAATTTCTTGCTCGTGTTCTGGGTTTTTCTAAATCCCGCAAAAACTTTTATTTTTCGAAATTTTTGTACATTTTTTTATCATTTTATTAATAATAAAGAAAAAATGATTTAAAGGTTTGTTTAGTTTTATAAAAAAAATAATGAATTCAAGTTCTTAAATTACTTTTTTTTACATTTTTCTTTCATTTTAGTTCCACCAACTCTCACAGTGCCAAAAGGCAAGTCCCCGATGGTGGCCAGAGAAGGAGATACCATAGAACTTCAGTGTCAAGTATCTGGAAAGCCCAAGCCAATTATAATGTGGTCTAGATCAGACAAAGAAGTACCAATGCCCGATGGATCAATGCAAATGGAGAGTTATGATGGAATATTAAGGATAGTCAATGTATCCAGAGACATGACGGGGACCTACAGGTGTCAAACAAGTCAATACAATGGATTTAATGTCAAGCCCAGAGATGCTGGGGTTGAGCTGATCGTCCAATGTGAGTACAAAGCGTCTTGACAATTATTTTTTTACATTTTTTTTTTATGTTTACATTGCTGTAAAGAAATACCAGTCAATTTTTATTAAATTAAAGTGATATACTCTGGAGCCCAGGGAAAAAAATTACCAGCTGACATTTGAGTGAAATCTTTGTCTTCAGTAACATTTTGCAGGATGGTGTTTTTAACAAACTTGTTCAAAGCCTGACCTATTATGGTCGGTTCTTCAAGAATTTATCTGTTACTAATTTACTTTCCTCTCAGCAAGCATTCAAGAAAAAAATGTAGTCCAGCCAGGGTCGGACTGACCCACCAGAGACACACCAGGTCCTCTGGTGAGCCTATGCTCTGACACAATAATAGGTCCTAAATGTCAAGCAGAAGACAACCCCATTTGGAGGTGACTCCGGAGCCAATCACTTGCCCTCAGGGTCTATTTCTTATTGGATAATTTGCAAATAACCTATTAGATCTTATTGATGACATGTCCGGTATCTTCAAGAATAACAACCAAGATTAAAATGTAGTTAGCAGACATTCACATATTCTGTATAGATGGAGGGTTGGTCCTCAGGATTATTTTGTCTGGTAGGCCCAAGGAACCCTAGTATTGCTCCACATGTTCTTTAAATGTCTTATGGCTAAAAAGTTTTTGTATAATGCAATTAAAGAATGTTATCTCTTTCCAATGAGTATGACCACAAAGGAAACTTGTTAAGTAATGATCAAATAAATTCATGTAATTCGTTAATATTTGTCAGTGATTTTAGAAGATATTAAGTAAAAATTAACTCCCGTTTCTTTTTTATGGTATGTCTTTACGAAGAAGTATTGTTAGGGTACATTGGCCCTTAGTTTGGAATGATAATAAGTTTGGATTTAAAGGAACACTCCAGGCAAAACACTGTGTAATGTCTAGTACAGGGCCTGTGTGGGAGGAGCATGACATCTTTTGGTGTTCTCTGGATCCCTGAGTCATGCCACGCCCCCTATTATTTTTGTATATAATATAAATTTCTAGTATGGTATATTGGATTATTTTTTTTGCCATTACAGGAGGCCATTTCAAATATGTATTTTAACAATTCTAATTTACACAATAAATTTAAAAACTTGTGTATTGTGTTTTTGTTTAACTTTTTTTGACATGACATTATACTGTATAAAGCGAGAATAGTATTTGAATAATTTTCCTGTAATATAGGAACTTTACAAAACTGGTCACTGAAAGCAAATTGGGAGGGGAAGCAAATTTGACCATTTTGACCAAAATTATGGTTAATTCGAATGAGCTAATGAAATTGGGCTAAACAGATGCGACACATCTCTTAAGAGGCGAATGCTCTGAAAGCCTGAGGAGATTTGGGGAGAAGCAGAGTGATGTGTGGAGCACATTTTTGTATTTTTTCTATTTTATAGTTCAATTGAGGGGGCAGACTGATTTGGGGGGAATGAACAGGACCGACACGGGCCTCTGCCTTGTTGCGCCCCACAAAGTAAAATCTTGATTTTTGCTGTAATATATACACCAGTTTCTGGTGTAAATGATAGTAACTTTCTCTAGGTGGGGTTGCTCGTCCCTTTCCTCTAAGCCTGCCCCTTCCCTATAAGCCCGCCCAAAGTGGCGGGAGCAACGTAAACTGCCCAAATGTCAATTTTTTTCCCCAGAAATTGTGACTTTTGGGTCTTTTCCGACCCAGGAAACTGGCATATCGAAAAGTGTTAGCAGTGTACCCACAGCAGTATGTGAGTAGACTTTCTAATATACATTCCAGTCCCCCGTCGCGCTAATTATCAGATTTTAATAGATTTTTACAATGCTGCTGGGGGACTGGAACTCTAGTGGCACAGTCTTCCTTCATGACTACACGACTCGTCGTCATGTGACCGGCCCCGCTGTACTCTATGTAATCGCTGTAGCAGTAGTACAGCGATTACATAGAGTGCAGTGGGGTTGGTCACATGACAAAGAGTTGTGTCGTCATGAAGGAAGACTGTGCCACTAGACTTCCGGTCTCCCGGCAGTGCTATAAAAATCTATGAAAATCTCAGAATCGGCGCGACGGGGGACCGGAATGTATATTAGCGAGTGTACTCACATACTGCAAAGACTACACAGATAATAGTTTTCAGTCCCCACATAACCCCCTTCATAAATTCCCACCATGTGTATCCACATAACAGTATTTTTTTTATATATATCTTTTTCTTGTCATAGACTTTACTTCTACTAACTGGGCTTTATAGCGAGCTATAGCTTGATAAATTACTCGTTTTAAATCCCTACTGCATAATTAGAAAACAGTAACCTATCTCAAAGTTCATGCTTAGATCATTCCATGTACTATACCTACGTCACAGTCAATTAGCACCAAGAGATTCATTTTCTACAAGACTGATATTTGCTGTATCAGCTCCGTTCACAAAGCAAATTCCAAAAAACCACAATCCACCTGCCGAATGGATTTATAATGGTGATTTTTTTTTCTCTCTTTCTGCTTTAAAGACTAATTAAAGGTTAGAATAATATCCAATGTAATATGGTGTTTACTTAAAGGGATTGTCCCATGATTAAATATTACATTCCTCCGTTAGATCACACAAAACAGAACAGATTATGTTTTATTTTTTATCTAAAAGAGTAAATTTATTTATAATCATAAAAATACCCCTTTAAAACCAGAATGTGTAGTATTATTATTATTATTATTACTTTTTGTATATCAATTATTATTATGATTATTATTTTTAGATGTAAAATTTTGTTTTCAATGTAAGTACTTTTTTAATATTGAGATTTTTTTTGACAATTTTTTTATTGATGTTTAGAATTGTTTGGAGCTCAAAATTATTTTAATATTTTGTTCTTTAGAAGTTAATTCTCGCATTTAGAATTTCATAGATTGAGCAGGCAAGTAGATATGGGTCTAACGCAGGGGTGGGCAAACTTTTTGACTCGCGGGCCACAATGGGTTCTAAAATTTGACAGAGGGGCCGGGCCAATAGCATTTGGAGGGAGTGTTTGGGCCGGATATACTAAAGCATTAAATGTAGTGTGTGCAAACCTCATAGCACAGTAAGAACACTACAACCCAATTTATTAACTGTCTTTCAAATGTGAAAAATAGCCCTTATCAGTTAATAAATTTGTCTCAAGGAATATGCAAGATATGGCATTTACATACATTTACATACTATTTCGGCTTGCTAGCCTTTGCTAATTTGAATGCCAGCAAATAACTTGCCTTGGTACTTGACTCTTGAAAATGCAGTTTGTCAGTGAAAAAAGTTCTGTTGACTCTGTAAATTAGCTGCCAACCTCTGAGCAGTAGCCGCCCGTTCTTGTGTTGACTGCTTGCTAGCATAGTTTGCATGCTTCGTGGCAAAGTGACGGCTGATATTGTACTCTTTGAAAACCGCAACATCTTCTTGGCATATCAGACATACAGCCGTTGATCGGACTTCAGTGAAGAAGTATTTTGTTGTCCACTCCTTATTAAACACTCGGCATTCGCTGTCCACTTTCCTTCTCTTTGGTCCGCTCATTTTCACAGAAGGGCTTAATGGTGACGTGAAACGAAGTGAAAATTAAAGTGAAATAAAGAGAAATACGCGCCACATTAACAACGGTCAATGTGTTTTGAGTGCGCCATCTATTGGGAAAACGTGGGCATTGCAGGGAAAGGGGAAAAAAAAGGAGGTTTTTACTATAATTTGGACAAGTTCGGCGGGCCGGATTAAAAAGCCTAACGGGCCGTATGTGGCCCGCGGGCCGTAGTTTGCCCATGTCTGGTCTAACGGGTGGTTTGGTCAGCTCCGCACTGCTAAAGAAAAATAAAAAAAAGAATCCATTAAAAAAAATAAGATTAATACATATTTTTTTTTCTTTTGAATCATCTACATTTTTATAAAATAGACATAAAGTAAATTGGTAAGGTTATGTTCACATGTGGCATTTTTTTGCCCCCGCCCCTTTTCATTTTTTTTTCTTTTTTACATGAAAATATTTTGCACTAAACATAATCTAAGTTTTTGGAAAACTGCAAGAAAGTGGCTCATGTTAGTTAAGCAGAATAATTCCACTTTCTTAACATGCCATTGACGTGTACAACCCAAACTGTGAATATAACAGTGTATATAGTTAAATAATAAATAGGATCTATTCCCAACAGGCAGATGGAGTCAGACTGCACATTCTACCCATGACTGTCAATGTGGATGCTTGCAGACTGCATCTTATGCCAACCTCATAAAAAAAAGAAACAAAGACAAGGCAAACAGAGGCTAGGAAAAAAACCAACAAAAAAAAAAAACCTTATATAATGGGTAGAGACAATATTATATTTCTCACCTCACTAGAAAAAAAAGTATTTTGTGGAGGTCAACAAATAGGAAATTTACCTGCAAAATATCTCATTCACTTGACTAATCATTTTCATTCATTCATGGTCATAACTTTCAATTAGACACAATTTAAAGGGCAATTTCATCCAGAATTGCTCTATAAAGGGGGTTAAAACATTGATGACCTATCCCAAAGATAGACCATCAGTGTGGGATCAGTAATATTATCACCCCAGATACTCCCAAGAAGGGGCTGTTGTACTCGCGCTGCCTCTTCTCTGCACCTATGGTACCCAACGCAGGTCACCAACGGGACCCTCAACCAGGCACACATTGATGGCCTGTCCTAAGGGGCTCCATCAATGTTATATCCAGGGAAACACCTTTAAATCTGCATGATCTGCATTACTAATAGGTGACTGAACTGCTAAAACACCAGGCAGCAAGAGTTCAAGTGTTATCATGGGGGCACCCGGGGGTAAGAGTTTATTTATTTTCAAGTGCCCTCAATTCTGTTAACAGTCTCGCATAAAAGGTATTGTCCAATGATTAAATATTACATTTCTCATACATAACAGATTTTCAATTGGGATCATATAAAAAAAAATTCTCCTGCGCCCAGATATTGATGTTACATACTTGTTATGGCGCCCCCTGGAGTTCCACCTCCTGGATCCTTTTGTATAGGGGTGGCGGGTTAATTTCTGCTATTGGGCAGAGGAGCCAATAGGTATCAGTGCACTTAAAGCAGCCTCTTCTCTAACAAGCAGAGAAGAAACCATTTCTAGCGCGCCAAACATGAGCTGTAGTATAGCAATCTTCCGACAAGCAGAGAAGAAGTCGCTTCTAGTGCACTAATTCTTATTGGCTGCCTGCACAATAACCGAAATCACCCCACCGCCCCTGTGCAAGAGAATCCGGGTGATGGGACTCAGCTATCGGGTATGTGTGACCACCAACACTGGACACATTAGGAGGACCTTCTGAGAACAGAATTAAAAGAACACCAGGGGGCGCTATAACTAGTATGCAACAGCAATATCTACACACAGGAAATTTTTTTTTTTATATTCCAATTGAAAATTTTTTATGTTTTGCCTGATCTAACCGAGCAATGTAATATTTAATAGTGGGAGAATCCCCTTTTAAGGCCATTCTTTATTTCAGAAACAATAAAATAGATCGAAGGTGGCTCACAGATCACTGGGCTTCAGAATATATTATCTGAAGTTCACTCGGCACATAATGTACACATTTTCTCCCTGCTGGTTTTGATTTTCTTCTAGCTTCTTTCTCACCTAGCAGTCCGCCACCGTTCTAAGATTCCTATAAATAAACTAGATGTTAACAGGAGCTTCTTTACATGACGTGTTATTTTTTAGAATTTCAATATAGAGCGGCTTTTATGGCTTAGAATTACCACGGTAGCTACAGCAGGGGTACCAAATGCAACCTTGAATAATTATCTTACTACTTTCATTCGGAGAATGTTTCAGTACTGGCACAGCTGGGTCCCTCAAGCAGGGCTAAAATAAAAGCCATTAGGAAGTGTGTTATGGGTTGGAATTGGTAAGACGGCACTCTATGCGGTACAACCTTATATATAGACGTTAAAGCACAAAAAAAACATCTGCAACATTATATATTTTTTTCTTTAAGGTGGTTCTCCATTTTGACACCTCAGAATATTACAATGCTGGAGGTCATAGAGTCTACTGCCCCTAAATGAACAAGTACCATCACTCATTAAACTACCGACCACTTCAACTGAGTCTTTCCATATTTTCTATATCGTAGGCATGAAAACCTATTGACTTAAAAATTAAAAATATGGTTATCCTTGATGGGGTATACGGTTTAAAACCCCTAATAGGGCACTCTAAATTAATATGGGGACTATACAGCTATAGGGGGTAAAGAGGAAGTATTCCTACTCGGGTCGTGATGCCGGAGGACACCCAAAGACCCCTCTGCCACATAAAAAGATACTAGTATTATAAATGTCCCATGGTAGGTGTGGGGGGGGGGGCCCATTACAAATGTTATATTGGGACCCAGAAACTTCAGTTTACATCTCTGGGCTTCCTTGTTCAAGACCTATATCAAATAGCTGGAGCCGAGAGTGGCTACAAAGATTCTCTCACGCTGCAGGACCAGTCATATCCGTGTATTACACCAATGGCCCCTTGATTTTAATAGGCACCAAATAATGCTCCATTTTCCTTGTGTTGGCGCTGTAGAGAAAATTAATACTTACTGCTGTGTACTCTAGCAGAATATACCTGATTGCTAGGGGTTTACGTAACAAGATACACTGTAGTCAGCCTTTTTCCAGAGGATCCTTTTAAAAAAGGGGGATTTTTTGGCAACCCCCATAATATATCCTGGTGTGATGTAACTGTCTGCTCTAAATCAATCAGGCATCTTCCTCCTGCTGTACCCTCTCACAGCATGCAATCTCATAGATATTGCAGCTACATCCCCCTCCTCCCCTACTACATTTTTTTTATTTATTGTATTACCCTAGGTGGATTTTCTGATGGCTGAGGAGGTTTCTGAACATTTACAGACAGCCTGCAGCAGGGAAAGGGTAGATACAGGCAGCTGGAAGGTGAGCAACATGCTACTTCCCCCTAATGATATATTACAACATTTCAAATATTCCCATATATTGAGATTTACGCAAAATTTCTAATGATTAAAAGTTGGAAACGCCTTAATAATCTCTTTGGAAATAAATGCATTAAAATTGATGGGAAATATTCTATACTGAATGGTGGCTGCAGTGAATATTGTAAGATAAAATGTTAATAACAAGGTTTGTGCAATTCTAAAATAGAATAAAAGTCTAAGTTAAAGAAGTAAATTGAAAATGGGGAGATAAAGGAAGGTTTAGAGATAAGGAAAGAGTCAAAAAAGTATCGACTAAAAAGTAAAAGGAAGTGCTAAGACAATATGAAAAGAGAAAAATGTTATAATGTTAATGTACAATTCTGCTGACATTAGAGCCTTAACCTTATTAAATATTTCCTGCCATATAGCGAGTGTTTAAAAAAAAATGTATTTATCATCTGTGTAGCCTTCCTTGGTTATGTGGTCTTGAACATTTTTATTCCATTGAGAGGTCCAACACCTGTTGTACACGACCGAGTACGGACCGTGAAAAACGGTCCGTGTATCGGCCGCATTTCCCGGGCCGACTGCCGTACAGGTGAATGGGACCCATGGCATCCTAGACATTTTATGATGCTAGAAGTCGCTGCCGCCAAATGGAACTGCTGTTCCATACTGAACAAAATTATACAGTACAGAAAAACAGTTCCGTGGGGAGGCATGGACTCCTAGCATCATAAAATGTCTAGGATGCCATGGGTCCCTCTCACCTGTACCGTGGTCGGGCCGGGAAATGCAGCAAATACACGGACCGTTTTTCAAGGCCCAAACTCGGTCGTGTGCAAGAGGCGTAAGGCTCTATTAGAGGCTCCGTTGCAGTTCCCGGTGAAAAATGGCGGAAAAAACAGCGCAGCAGGCTCCGCTATTTCTTCTGGGAAATGGACAGACACCCTCACAGAAACCCGACAGGACCAATTCAATTCATTGAGTTCTGTTGGGCTCCGTTATTGTTCATGATGCAATGGCTCCGGAACTTCTGTTTTTTTTTCTTCTGTTCCCAAGACGGATCAGAAGAATGGAGAAACTTAGCGCAGATATGAATAAAGCCTTATGTGTGAAGCAGAAAAATATGAGACTGATTTCAAGAGAAGTCATGAACCATATTTACCAAGCGTATTCAAAGTGTTTTTTCAACGAGTTCTTTTGAACGAGACGTATTTTTATGCATAAAATGACACAGCTTTTTTACCTTGAAATTAGTGGGAAGCGGCTTGCAGGCATTTTTTAGATGTATTTCAGGGCGTAATGCAACCATTTTATGCTTCGAAATACTCCAGAAAAGAAATCGTGCTTTTTGTGCACATGATAAGTATAAGTGAATGTCCACCTTTTAACACGACTTCAATTGAAAAATTCTTTCTGCCGGCTGCAACCACTAAAGGAAGCAAACTAGCTGATTGCCTACACATTTATTAGTATGTTTAATGTGAGCTGTAGAAAGAATGTATGCATTGAGCTCCACCTAGTGGTGGCGACAGGCAGCCAAAGTTTTTAATTTAAAGGGGTTGTCCCAAGATTATCATTCATCACCTATCCGCATGACAGATGATAAATAAATGTCTGATCCCTGAGGGCCCCACCCCTGGTACTGCCACTGATCACTAGAATGGGGGTTTCAAGCAGTTGGAGCATGAATGGAGTGGCGGTTGCTCTTGCGCAGCGCCGCCCCCATTCAAAGTCTATGGGGTTGACAGTGTTGTGCTCAGCTGTCTCCGTCAGTACTAGAAACTTGAATGAAGCGGCACCGCGCATGATCAACCACCACTCCCTTCAAGCTCCTCCTCACTGCAGACTCGGGACCCCCGTTCTAGTGATTGATTGGGTCCTTGAAGTGGCCCGCAGGGATCATACATTTATCAAGTCGATCATAGACAACCACTCTATGGCTATACAGATGATTTGGAGCTCTGTAACAACCCTAATAAAGATATATTATTACATTTATCAGCTCATCTTTTATTAAACTATTTAGAAACAAGTAAAAATAGCGCTGAAAGATATAAAATGTACTTTAAATATTGATAGAATTCATATACAAATAATTTGCAAGCTCAAACTGCTCAGGTATTTTGACCATTTATACATTAGGTGATCTCCAGAGCCGATGGCTCTAGTTTATTCTATTGTGTCTCGTAAGGGACCCATGACCATTATTGCCCAGTAGCCCGGACCATTCATAGTCTGCCCCTGCCTCTGTCAACCAGCCTAGTTGGCTAAGTAGTAGGGCAATAGCCCACTGTTTTCAGTGGAGTGTTACATTTCAATTTCATCTGGTTGGCAGAGGGTAATGGTTGGTGGGCATAGGTTTGACGGTGCTCAGCAAAAAAATGTTTTTTTCAATATTGACAAAAAGCATCTAGATAAATTTTATGCATTTCTGAAAGAACAGCTTGTACTGAATTTCTCCATGTACCTAGAGAAAAAATGTCTGCCTAGTGGACCAATAAATCCTATAGTAGACGACCAAAGAAAACCTTTAGCAGCGGAGCTAGACGAACAATGAACAGAAATATGAATCATACGACTATTTTATACATTTTAACACAGAATTCAAGTTCAAAGTAAGTTCAAGGGAAAAAAAATCTGTTCAGTATCCAGCAGAAGTTGTGATGTAATTGTTCAAATTCAACCTGGCATGAACAAAACTTTTTTCTTTTTTTTATGTAAAAGTTGTTTTCTTATTACATTCTCCTGAAATATAAAGAAGTCTGACTTGACACACAACTTAAAGGAACAATAAAGGAATGTCAGAGCTGATTCACTGTGTTCTGCCGAGTGCAGGGCCTGATGGGCCTGAGGAGTCAATCCCCGCCCCCACTGGCCCTTGAAAATGGGGGGGGGGCGGTGAATATGTAGAACAAGTATATAGAGACAGAATTTCCTTGAAGGAGCATTCCAGGTGACGTCATCTTATGCCTAGTGCAGGGCCTGAGGGGGCGGGGCATGACTTCTATCTTTGGTGTTCTTTGAATCCTCTTGCCATGCACCGCACCCTCAGGCCCTGCACTAGGCAATCGATGGCGTCGCCTGGAGTGCTCCTTCAAGGAAATGCTGTCTCTCTATACTTGTTCTACATATTATCCGCCCCCCCCCTCATTTTCCTTAATATGGACATGATAGAAAGACTAGTTTTGCACCTGAGGACCAGATAAAAAAAAATATATTTTATTTTTTCATTTTTTTTACTCCTCATTTTTATGGGGGATTTTTATCGTAAATTTGGTTTCCTTTTTCTACATTGTTCTCCAAATACCAAAAGTAAGTTTGTAAATGTATTATATGATACCAAATATGTGTAAATTATTTGTTTCTCTGGGGCCAAACTCATTTTGAGTCTTAGGGGGGATTCACACGAGCGTGATTTGGCAGCGTGTAGGGCGCGTGGTTTTCGCGCGGCACGCAATGCCCTATAGAAGTCTATGGGGCAGTACACACAGTCCGTGTATTTTGCGCAGCATTTGTTCGCTGCGCAAAATACGCGACAGGTTCAATAACTCTGCGTATTTCACGCATCACGCACCCATTGAAGTCAATGGGTGCGTGAAAACCACGCATGTCGCACGGAAGCACTTCCGTGCGAACTGCGTGTTTGCGCAACAGCTGTCAAAAGGATGAATGGAAACAGAAAAGCACCACGTGCTTTTCTGTTTCCAAGCATCCAAACGGAGTGTCTTTGCGAGGAGCGAACCCCGACAACCGAAGCTAACTTCACCGGGTTCGGCCAAACTCGTTTTGGCCGAACCCGGCCAAAAAATTTCCGGTCCGCGACATCGGGAGACATTCACTGTGCATGGTGCTGAAAGAGTTAAACTGTTTCAGCACCATGGACAGTGACTTGTGATCCCAAAATACATGAACCTGTAAAAAAAAAACGAAGTTCTAACTTACCGATTACTCCTGTCTCCTTCCTGCAGTCCGACCTCCCGGGATGACACTTCAGTTCAAGTGACAGCTCCAGCCAATCACAGGCCAAGCACAGGCTGCAGCCAATCACAGGCTGCAGCGGTCACTTGGACTGCCGCGTCATCCAGGGAGGTGGGGCCCGATGTCAAGAGAGGCGCGTCACCATGGACGCGTCACCAAGGACGCGTCACCAAGGCAACGGCCGGGAAGTTCTCGGTAAGTAGGAACTTTATCTTTTTTTTTACATGTTTTTCGCTGTTGTGTTCGGCATTCACTGTCGAGGGTGCTGAAAGATTTAGCTCTTTCAGCACCTTGGACAGTGACGGGCATCGACAAGCCTCATCTCTATGATGCCGGCTGCGCGAAAATCACGCAGCCGCGCATCAGACACGCATGACACACGCAGCTGTCAAATGGTTTTTGCGCTCGCAAAACGCCGCGTTGTTTGCGTGCGCAAAAACGCAACGTTCGTGTGAATCTGCCCTTAAGATTGGTCTAATTTTTTATTTTTATCCTCCAACATTCACATTTTCGTTTTAGCGATTGGTGGGGGTCTCAGTGCTCGGACCCCCACCAATCAAAACTTCTGACATGTCACTATGACATGTCAGAAGTTTGTCAAACGCTTAGTTACCCTTTAACTTGACTTTTTCAATGGCTTTTGCTATGTGATATCATACTGCAGGAAGTTATCAGAGTCAAGATAAACTTGGCTACATCTGTACAATCCACATGGTGGCAAGGGCGAATGTAAGATAAAGGATGCCAATGTGGCTTCCATGGGGCCCCTATAGTGAGAGGGCCAATCAAGGTTAGTATTATCCCCTTTGCTTTAGGGTGGTAAGAACTTGTAAAGGACTCCATAGGCACAAATCAGAGGGATCGGGAGGGCAAAATAAGCAAAAGACTGTTCGGTCCTGGGTGGCATTACCCAGTACTATAAGGGGGGGGGGGCAATTTGAATTTCTGTTTCCTGCATGGTGGTTTCTTAAAGGTGTACAAATATAGTAATGAACTAGAATGTGTGCACACAGGACCATGGACATGCTCCTTAGTCTTTGTACAAATCAATTAATCTGGATAAAACGACTTTGTATCTGGAAAATTCTGCACCGGATGAAAAATTCATGATCACTGTCTCAGGTGCTTTTTATGTTACTTTTGAATTATGATTCAAAGTTTGGAGATGAATTATAGGAAAAACCTATTTTGATAAGAAGCGCAGTAGTCATTTTAATAGATCCTGTCATAGATTGTTTGAGTGAGTTTATCGCTTGTACCTGCGCGGTGTCAAAGTTCAGAAATGCATTTAATGAGCCTATTACTAAAATGAATTATTCCTTTCCCTGTCCTGACAAATTCCTCACAAATGCAATTATTATCATGCACATTGTACAACGCAGAAATGTCAGGCACTAAACTAATTCAGTCGGAAGATATTCCATTTTTTATAAAATACCCAGAAGGCTTTGCATGTTTCTTAGCAACACCATCATATTGTCCATTACTGCTTTCTATCATTAACAATGAGTGCGTTGTAATGCAGTAACATTTGGTCAGCCGGTGTGATGCCGGACTATTGGATTCTCTATATACTACTGTATATACCAGGGGTACTCAATTAATTTTGGGAAAGGTCCATTTACCAGGGTCGGCGGTCAGATGAAGGTCTGTGCCAAACACCAACAGCAAAGATGTCGTCTTGTTAACATTTTGCGTAGAAGTATTTACATCAAGATTATTATTTTTTAGTAGGGAAACCAGAACAGTCCCCTAAACTCATTCAGACCCTTATGTTTACTAAGACCCCAGACCCCTAAACTCATTCAGACCACAGACCCCTAAACTCATTTAGACCCTGAAACCCATTCAGACCCCAGACCAGCCTCCTAAACTCATTCAGACCCCATACCAACCCCCTAAAATGAATTCAGACCCCAGCCCTGTAAACTTATTCAAACCTCAGTCCCCTAAACACATTCAGATAAAAGATCAGCCCCCTAAACGCATTCAGACCCCAGACCAGTTCCTAAAATGAATCAGATCCCAGTCCAGACCCCTAATATCAATCAAACCCCAGACCCCTTAACTAATGCAGACCCTATACCAGAAATAACAAAAATATTATATTTACAGCTCCCGGGGCTTCTTCACTTCCAGGCGCCGCTGAACACAATATTCTAATGCTGGCCAGCGTCATGACCTTGCGTGTCATGCCCCAGTGGTAGTTCCACTCCTGATGGCCAGTGCATCTGTGATCATAGTTCTGTGGGGTCTGGACAGCAGGCATCCCTGGTCTGGATCCACCAGTCGAGGACCATTGCTATATAGCATACTTGTCTACTCTCCTAGAAAGTCCTGGAGTCTCCAGAAAAAGTGGAGATCTCCCGCACTTGGGAGGAGCAGCTAAGTCTCCTACAAGTGCTACTGGCAGTTACCACTAGGGGTGTGTGCTGCATAATAAATCTATATTGATTCAATTGACTTTAAAGGAAGCTATATAAATATGTATGCAGTAAGCTCCCCTAGTGGCGGCTGCAGGTAAGAAGAATGTCATTATTTAGTTCTACGACTATATGAAAATGAGTACTATGCTGGCAATTATTTAAGGGACAGAGTTGGATGATAGTGAGGGCAAAAGGTATTTTCAAAGAAAAACGTACACAGAATGCATTTTAAAGTGTGCAATGCATTCAGCAAACATGTACAGCACACAAATAAGCAGCTCTCTCATACTTGGTCCCCCTGCATGGTTCCTCCTCTGATTCCTAGTCCCTAGCATGGCTACCCCTCTCATTCTTAGTCACTAGCATTGCTTCCCTCACATTCCTAGTCCCCAGCATTGCTCCCCTCTTATTCTTGATCCCCAACATGGTTCGCCCTGATTTACGCCAGTTTGGCTCCCCCTTATATTCTTAGTCCCCAGCATGATTTCCCTCTCATTCTTAGTCCTAAGCATGGCTCCCCTCTTATTTTTAGTCCATAGCATGGCTCCCCTCTCATTATTAGTACCCAGTATGGCTCTCCTCTAATGCCTAGTTTACAGCATGGCCCTCATCCAATTCCTAGTCCCTAGCATGGCTTCCATCTCATTTCCAGCCCCCAGCATGGCTTCCTCTCATTCGTAGTCCCCAGCTTGTCTCCCCTCTCATTTCTGGTACCCAACATGGCTCCCTTTTCATTCCTGGTCCTTAGTATGGCCCTCCTCTCATTCCTAATCCCAAGCATGTCCCTCTCATTCCTAATTCCCTACATGGCACCCCTCTAATTCTGGGTCTCCAGCATGGCACCCCTCTAATTCTGTGTCCCCAGCAAGGCACCCCTCTAATTCTAGGTTTCCAGCATGGCACCTCTCTAAATCTTGCTCCTCAGCAGAAATCCCCTCTTAGTCCTGGTCCCCATAAGGTCTCTATTCTCATTCCTAGCCCCCAGCATGGCTCCCCCATTTAGTCTTATACAGTGCAGTATACCAGCATGGCTCCTCTCCTTTTTAAACCTGTCATTCTCCGCTATTCATTCTCCCCCTCACCGTTAACCTTGACACCCCCAGTGGCAGTCATCAGGCTCCCTTGCTCAGCAATCCCAGGGGCTGTTCAGTGCACATGACCCGTGTTGCCCCTCCACTTCCCTTACAGCCTCCCTCCTCCTCCCTCCTTACCTATAATGCTCCATGGTGCTGTAAATGCTCTTCCTCTTGCTCTATCTTCCCCAATGATGTGTAGTTTCTATAAAATATAATGGTGGGGAAAATCGGTCACAGAAAAAGGTTGTCTGGATGGGGGAGATTTTCTCAAAGGGGTGGTCTTCTGGGTTTCACTGTATATAAAAGTTTTAATATGTGGCAGAAGAGGTGATTCTGCAGCTTTTACTCATTCGTATTGTTAGATATCAGAGCTCCATTTTTTCTGCCTGCATTGCTAACTAGATACAGTGGTCGTGCATGTTTATTGCTATAGGGAGAGGGGATAAGCATCTAGAATATATATCAGGCTACGCTTATCTTTTGGTTAACAAAAGGATTTGGTAACTGGGGGTCAGTGGAACTGGCTCAGAGGTCCCACTACATATTTTCTACCAGAGTAAAAATACTTCTATAGCATAATTGAAGAGTGTTTTTAGCCAAGGAGGAGTACATCATTTGCGGTAATTCAAATTAATAATACATAGGCATACACGGTGTTAAAAACTCGCTATTTATGCAAGGAAATGTGTGTGGAATTTATCTTGAATCAAACAAAAAGGTTGTATTCACACATTGCGGTCCAATTATGGTTTTTGCAACCATATCCGCAAAACCGTCTTGTGGCACACTAAGGGTGTATTTACATGAGCAGATGGTCTGTAGTGTTTAATTGCTGCAATTATAACAAAATCCCCTCCAAAAAACAATTGCAGCGGTTGCACAAAATTGTGTAAATGCACCGTAAGACTTTTCTTAGCGCTACATATAAATCTGTGTTCTTGTGTAACATTGTTGTCAATACAACTTCTGCTGCTTCAGTAAAAAATTGTAAACATTTTTAGTACGACATTTTGTTCAGAAAGACCATCATACTATATCAGTAAGAAGGTGTTCACGTCCCTCACCACATCACTATACAGGTGCCATTATATTAGGATGTTATGTGTCATTACGCGTTTTAAACTGTCTGGCAGTGTTTCTCCCGCCATCGGTTCTGCTAATGAGAAGGCTGGGCAGTTCTTGGTCTAGTCTGTCCTTCCCAGGGCGCGTTGTTTCCTTTTCCCTCAGCCAATGAGAATGCAGGAAACGGGTCACATGAGACCGGCTGAGGTATCCCGACAGTATCGATCTCTGCCCACCGATTGCACAATGCTGCCCAATCAGTGCCCCATCTCCCCGTCAACTGTAAAGGAGCTTTCTCATTCGTTTTGCTGCTCTCCTGTGCCGGCTGCACACTAATGTACCACTTTAAGGCGTAAAATTAGAAAGAAATCTGCTTTGGTAAAGGGACTTCAAAGAGTTATTCCAGCCTAAAGTATTTTTCACTGATACACTGAATAGGTGATAAATTCTAGATCAATGGGAGTCTGCCTGCTGGAACCCCACCTGATCCCCAGAATAAGGGTCCCTGTTCCCCCCAGCTGCAAGAGGGCTGCTAGGATGAGTTTGAATTTATGCCCGACCGCCACTCCATTCAAAGTCCTTGTGGGTGAAGGAAATAGCGAATGGACCTTCACCGATCAAGCATTTATCACCTATAGGCTAAAAATTGCTTTAGGCTGAAATACCCCTTAAGTAATCCATGCATTAAATAACACTGCTACTGCGGAGGGGTTCTCCAAGATCGTGCTCTGTTGGGGCACTCTACTGGCACTATTGTTGACCTGAATAGCAGCTGTACAGCCTTGGCTTCTGCCCTTAAACTAAAGAAGGAAATATACGATCGCGACTATATTGATAATGATATGTATACAATTGAGGTTTAGATAAGACATCCACCTCAGACTGCACTTAAAATTCATTCCATGACCGTGCCCTCGACTCTAGACGTTGTCACATAACTCTTTCCCTTTTTGTCAATATCAACTGATATTTAAGTGATTAAGTTAAGTCAAGGCATATCACTGTGTCATTAATCAAGTGTATGTATGTCTCACAAATTATCAGGAACAATTCGCCTGAGCTATTTATATGGCGGAGCACCGTTGTCACGGAGCCTGCCTTACATCTTAATGATTATGTCATATCATGAGAAGTGACATCATTTACATATCGCTGTGCTTTAACATTATCCAATTAGTAAAAAGAACAGCAAGGGATCATTTTCTGAGATAATTTCAATAGTACTTCCTATACCAGTGCAGAATAAATTGTGCTCTATTATAAAATTAGTATATTTGTGAACAGGATACACTTTGAGCACGGTTTCATGAATATCAGTACTACTAGGCATAATTGGACTTAAAATGCAGCTCCAACTATAATCCTTAAAGGGGTTGTCTCATAAAGACAACCTGTTTTTAAATTAAATCGAGTGTGGCGATCAGCTGAGATCAGCAGGTGTGGCTTCTCTCACCCCGGCAATCAGCTGTTACTACCAGGGGAAGTTGCGGCCAGCCACACATTTCCCATGCAGTGGCCGCTGAATGAATGTAATGGAAGGACATGTTGGGTCCGGCAGAGCGGGAGCTGCTTTACAGAGCGGCTCTCCGTTCTAGCACATAGAGGGGAGTTCCAAGCGGGGGACCCACTCTATGACATTTACATGCCCTAAATAGGGCATATGGACAGGAGTTGTCCTAATGGAACAACCCTTTTAAGGAAGTATCGGGGAAATACAAAGAGAAAAGGAGGCCCCATAGGAATATTTTGAATGAAGCCACCTTGTGGTGTTGGTTCAGGCAGCCACAACCCTTGCTACCCACTCCCTTTCTATGGCAAAGTCCTCACTTTGAGGAGAGGAATTCTGCACAGGTTTTCGTCTGAGTAGGTCCCTCTTTCATTCTCCAGGTGCCTTCCTGCAGCCACATTGTCTGGTTTTTTGTTATGAACACGTTGGCCAAGCTTGCAAATAGACTTGGTTAAATAAACCCCTACGGTTTTGAGTATACAGCTCAAATGCAGATCACAAACCCTCTATCTAGTCTGATCCTGCAGTAATTTCGAATTCCTTTCAATTGCCCCTACTCTTCTACTGTCCATAGATAAGCAATAGAAGACGACAGAGTGTGTGTGGAACGACACATTGAGTTCCTACAGTATTACAGAACTGTAGGAGCTTCATGTGCCGCCGTATATTGTCTCTTTATGGCACGGTTTCTCCCCTAGTAGCAATTCTTCCAGAGTTGAGTACCTTCCTGATATGGTAAGCAATGGAACATGGCAAGTTTTTTTTGTCATGGCTTCTGTATGAAGGGGCACATTGAGGTAGAGTATGAGTCTGTAGTAGGCTTAAGACATCGTACAACATGGATATGTGTGGCCTGCATCATCCATTCATAGTCAGGGTATGCTAGGAGTTGTAGTTTTGCAACAGTTTTGCAACAGGTTGGAAACCACTGCCTCAAAGACACATTTATAATTGAGGCAGGATGTTGAGGGCCTAGGGGGTATGGGTTGTGAACTTTTTGTTTTCTTGACAGTTTTCTCTTGTGAAGTTGAATGAATGACAAATTTATTGTAGTAACTTCACACTTCCCTACTAGATGAATCGGCAGTCACATTTTATGCTGCCTTTCCCAAATAAGATGACACATTTTAGTTCATCTTAATTAAATGATTGCATCTGCTGAAATTACTAATAGAAGCTCTGAGCGAATGACACCACTTAAAGGGCAAACAAAAAAATTCAGGACGTAGTCCATCTGGGATGATTCGGAATTAGAAACTCATATGGTTTTTCATATGAGATTAGCTAATTATTTTTGACATTGATCCTTAGAACTGATGGTATATACAGGGACATCATCAGAGCAATAAAGCAAGTTATGCTGTAAAGATCCATTTAAATGTATTTATGTTTTTAGAAAAGGAGGGCAAGGGTTGAAATTTTACAATGGTGATGTCTCGTTTACATAAGATTCATGGGTACAGCCGTGTATTTCATTTTATAATATTTATGATGGAGCACATTCGGAATAAGGAAGCCATTGTTACATTTTGTAGACCATGATGGAAAAGAGAAATTTGTTTAATGCATGAAACATAATGAAATTTAAATTTTAGGCCATACATGGGTATAATACAAACTCATTTTAGAGTCCATATTACGGCCACTAAACCAAGCCAAAGTTCAAATCAATAGAATCGTGGGTGGGTCCCCTGCTCAAGACCCCCTCTATTAGTCGAAGAGGAGATAAGAAAAAGTGGCCTCGGCTCTGGCAGATGTGGTCTGGACGTGTTTTACATGGTCCCCTATTTATTTGAATGGCTGGCTAGTAATATTACATATCCACAGTAAACAGTGGCGGATTAAGTAGACTATAAGCCCTGGACTGTTACCCAAACTTGGGCCCCCCTTCCGTACTTCCGCCGTGCCGCAACTATTTTTAACACTACCTTTTTGGGCAAGCATTAACAAATGGGTGTTACGATTCCCCTTGTCACAGGGCTTACAGGATCACACTGTGCAGGGACACATCCTCCTGACAAGGGGAATTGTCTATCAGTCCTGGACTGCAGAAAGACTTTTTGTGAAATACAAGGATTTCCTATAATAAACATGTCAGAAGAGGTGACAGATTCTCTATAAATCTAGTGACTCACAGGTGACGACGTCTCAAATTCTAGTAGTTTTTTTTCCTCTTTTCTTCTCCATCCGGTCCAGAGCTCATGACGACTTCTCCCGGCCATGACCCATTTCTGCAGAATTTGCCACTCAGATGTCTTCGGCTCCTCACTTTTCCGCCATTTCCACACCTATAAACGAAAATAAAATTATCATGGTGCCACCTACTGAGCCCCTAAATATAATAGCACCAAAACTGCACGCTTGAATATAATAATACCCTACACTGTAAAACACCACATACACACAGCCCCCTGTACATAGTGCCACACACAGCCCCCTGTATATATCACACATCCTCCCTATAGCTAGCACCACACACATCCCCCCTGTAGAGAGCATTACACATGGCGCCCCCATAGATAGCGCCATACAGCCCCCTACAGATAGCGCCATACAGCCCTCCTGTAAATAGCACCACAGAGCCTCCCCTGTAAAGAGCACCACACACATACCGCTGTGGATAACGCCACACAGCCCCCTCTTGTATATAGTGCAACACAGACCTCCCCTTTGTATATAGTGTCACACAGTGCTCCCCTTGTATATAGTGTCACACACCGCTCCCCCTTTGTATATAGTGCACACAGCGCTCCTCGCTTTGTATATAGTGCACACAGTAAGCAAAGTCCACAGGAAGCACCGGAACGGCAGCGCCGGAACGGCAGCACCGGAAGCACAAAGGATTTTAACAGATAAGTAATGCTTTTTATTTTATGCCATTTACCCCCCTTGTTAATTTTTTTTTTTAGTGATCCCAGGCAACCCCTTTAATGAGCTATGGACTTGTAAGCAACTTAAAAGGACAACGTCAGCTCTGCTAGATATATCCATTGACGTTTCTTGATGTCTCTAGTTTTATATACCATATTTGAGTCTGGCAATATCCCTATAGCAACGATTTGCTTCTATACATTTCTCATTAATTATTTACGACGTGGGAACCCATCACTGTTACTAATGAATAACTGCTGTCTATGCTGGTCTATACTGTATTTCTTTACAAATCTACTGTAGCGTGCTGGATGGATTTACTGATGCATACACTATGTCATTATAAATAGAATTCTGGGAATTGTGTTGATCAGACTACATGGTGTACAGAATTAATAATTTAGCAGTCTTAAATGTTCAGAAATAAAAATGTAGGTTAAAAGCTATATATAAATTCACGTCCACCGATATTATGATGAAAATGTACCGAGAAATTACTGTATGTCTCCCAGGGATTGTGCTACAGATTAGCTTGTAACGCCTGTCTGCTTTGGGGAGAGCAAAGTCTATAAAGTGAAATCAGAGTATACAATAAAGGGTTTGTCTGCGATTAGAAAAAAAGGCAGATTTTTTTTTGCCAAAGAAAACTCCACTCTTGTCAATGGTATTGATGTCTGGGTATTACGAAATGCGGAACCTGACACAAAAAAATGGTGGCATGCTCCGTTGGGTGCTGTATTACGGAGACAAAAATAACCCAGCAATACGGGGACGTACAGAGACACTATGTGGCCGTATATGGAGTGCCAAGTGCATGGAGCCTTGATTGATATGTACATATATTGCAACATATTGACTTATATTTGGCATTGATCCGATAGTCCTATAGAAAAGCTTTCAATGGCAACAATAGTATTAGGGAACTTCTCAATTGATTTACCTCATGAATAATATAGATGTAGAAAAGATTAATGACTATAAATAAGTTTTGCATATCCAATAACTTTTCAGACTGATTAAACAGATCTAACTTAGTCCAAAACAATTGAAAATTCAACCATAGACAAATTGATTATTTCTTTGACTACTCACTTTTATTCAGACAGACAAAAATTACTGTCATTTCGGTAGTTACCTTAAAAGGGTTGTCCTGATGAGTCAACCTCTTTTCATATGCCCTATTTTGGGTATATTGAAGTCATAGAAGAGGTTCCCCTGCTTAGGCCTTCCCCCTATTAGACAGAACGGAAAGCTGTTGAAAAGAGTGGGTCCTGCTCTGGAGGACATTATACAACCATGTGGTTGTCAATTAGTTTGATTGGGTGGCATGTAATACTACATTTCCCCAGGAGGGGTGCCAGGAGAACTGCATACCGAGCCTTATCTGTGTGTGTGTGTGTGTGTGTGTGTGTGTGTGTGTGTGTGTGTGTGTTCGTGTGTGTGTGTGTGTGTGTGCGTGCGTGCGTGCGTGCGTATGTATGTATATAGTACTCAATTTGGCTATGCTGCTTTATTTAGGCCTCCAGCAGTATAATATAGCTGCCCTCTAATGATAATGAGACGTCTCTGCTGACCCTATCTCAGGCTAACCAGCAAAGCTAACAAGTGAGTTGCAGAAAACAGGAAATGTCAGTCTATTGTCTGTGCTCCAAATCGCTCTCCTCCAGAAGGAATAAAACAGACTCTCTAGTGCCACCTATAGGTAGCTGCTCAGTAAAGGCCCTTTTACAATTTCCAATTTCATAGAATGCTCATTGCCGATAATTGCCCTGTGTAAACAGGGGACTGATCAGCTGATGAACGAGCAAACGCTCGTTTGAAATATTGAAAGTATTATCGTTTTCGGCAGTACATCTTGGTGTGTAAACAGGGAGATGTGCTGCCGACATGATAATAATGTATGGGGTCGGAGTAACATGTGCTTGTCCCCTTACATAGCTTCTTATGAAAGGAGCAAACGATTGCCAATCAACGAAATGTCTCGTTGATCGGCACTCGTTGCATCGGCCAAAATGAACCGATGTAAAAGTACCTTTAGTCAATGTTGAACCCATTAAAGAGCCTTGAAACATAACTAGGGATATCAGCCAAACAAGCTGCGTCTAAGGTCTTTCACTCAGCCAACCAGTACCCTACTCTGTACTAACTAGGAGCAAGAACTCTGAAACAGCTGTCCACAGATGGGTGTCTCTGGTTTTGCTGATAACCCTAGTCATGTTTCAAGACTCTTTAACATATCAGACATAAATTCACAAAGTAGCTACCTATAGGTGGCACTAGAAAGATCGTTTTCTTTCTTCTGGAGGAGAGCTAATTTGCAACATAGATAAAAGAAATGGTCATTTTCTATGCAGCGATTATTATTAGTATTCTAATGGTATCTCTTTAGTATTCATCCATTTAAATGAGGGTGTCCTTTTCATGAACTCAGATTCCAGCAGTGCTGCAAGGAGAGAATATTTCCACAGTTAACTTTTAATAAGATACAGCGTAACACACGTCTTCCTTGTGGAGCTCTGTTTCTACAGTATTTAGCACTAATTCCTCCAATACCATTATTGATTTTATGGTCTACTATTTTCCAATAGCTTCTCCCTCCCTTTGTCTCCCTTTGTATCTTGGCTCATGTGTTTTGCAACATTTAAAGTGTAAGGGCCTGTTCACATCACCGTTGCCCTTCCGTTGAGGGGTTCCGTCTGAGGTTTCCGTCGGGTTAACCCCCCAACGGAAAGGCAAACGGAAACAGCTTCCGTTTCCCTCACCACTGATATCAAAGGTGACGGAAACGTTGATAAGGCCCCAAGCACACGACCGTGTTCGGTCCGTGATATACGGTCCGCATGTCGGCCGCATGTCCTGGACCGAACACAGTGCAGGGCGCCAGGCTCCTAGCATCATACTTATCTATGACGCTAGGTGTCACTGCTTGCCCGCGGAACTACTGTCCCGTACTGAAAACATGATTACAGTACGGGACAGTTATCCCGCAGCGAGACAGGGACACCTAGCGTCATAGATAAGTATGATGCTAGGAGCCAGGATGCCTGCACTGCGTTCGGTCTGGGACATGCGGCCGACAATGCGGACTGTATATCACGGACCGAACACGGTCGTGTGCATGGGGTCTAAAGCTTTCCATTTGTCACCGTTGTGACAGGGTTCCATTGTTTTGACGGAATCAATAGCGCAGTCGACACCACACAGGAGAACTGTCAGGTCCTTTATACTAGACCACACAGGAGAGCTGACAGATCCTCTATACTACACCACACAGGAGAGCTGACAGATCCTCTATACTGCACCACACAGGAGAGCCGACATCTCCTCTATACCACACCAAAAAGGAGAACTGACAGCTCCTCTATACTACACCACACAGGAGAGCTGACAGATCCTCTATACTACACCACACAGGAGAGCTGACAGATCCTCTATATTACACCACACAGGAGAGCTGACAGCTCCTCTATACTACACCACACTGGAGAACTGACAGATCCCCTATACTACACCACACAGGAGAGCTGACAGATCCTCTATACTACACCACACAGGAGAGCTGACAGATCCTCTATACTGCACCACACAGGAGAGCCGACATCTCCTCTATACCACACCACACAGGAGAACTGACAGCTCCTCTATACTACACCACACAGGAGAGCTGACAGCTCCTCTATACTACACCACACAGGAGAGCTGACAGATCCCTTATACTACACCACACAGGAGAACTGTCAGCTCCTCTATACTACACCACACAGGAGAGCTGACATCTCCTACATACTACACTACACAGGAGAGCTGACAGATCCTCTATATTACACCACACAGGAGAGCTGACAGATCCTCTATACTACACCACACAGGAGAGCTGACAGATCCTCTATACTACACCACACAGGAGAACTGACAGCTCCTCTATACTACACCACACAGGAGAGCCGACAGATCCTCTGTACTACACCACACAGGAGAGCTGACAGATCCTCTATACTACACCACAAAGGAGAACTGACAGATACTCTATACTACACCACCCAGGAGAGCTGACAGATCCTCTATACTACACCACACAGGAGGGCTGACAGATCCTCTATACTACACCACACAGGAGAGCTGACTGATCCTCTATACTACACCACACAGGAGAGCTGACAGATCCTCTATACTACACCACACAGGAGAGCTGACTGATACTCTATACTACACCACACAGGAGAGCTGACTGATCCTCTATACTACACCACACAGGAGAGCTGACAGATCCTCTATACTACACCACACAGGAGAGCTGACTGATCCTCTATACTACACCACACAGGAGAGCTGACAGATCCTCTATACTACACCACACAGGAGAGCTGACTGATCCTCTATACTACACCACACAGGAGAGCTGACAGATCCTCTATACTACACCACACAGGAGAGCTGACAGCTCCTCTATCCTACACCACACAGGAGAGCTGACAGATCCTCTATCCTACACCACACAGGAGAGCTGACAGCTCCTCTATACTACACCACACAGGAGAGCTGACAGCTCCTCTATACTACACCACACAGGAGAGCTGACAGCTCCTCTATACTACACCACACAGGAGAGCTGACAGATCCTCTATACTACACCACACAGGAGAGCTGACAGATCCTCTATACTACACCACACAGGAGAGCTGACAGATCCTCTATACTACACCACACAGGAGAGCTGACAGCTCCTCTATACTACACCACACAGGAGAGCTGACAGCTCCTCTATACTACACCACACAGGAGAGCTGACAGCTCCTCTATACTACACCACACAGGAGAGCTGACAGCTCCTCTATACTACACCACACAGGAGAACTGACAGAACCTCTATACTACACCACACAGGAGAGCTTTTTGATGACTTCTTACTGATGACTTCTTTTTGCTTTGAATGGTTATCTAAGACCGAAACAGACAGATTGCTAGGAAGGGTACTACCTGACAACCACAAGATTGTGGTTTCTAGGCAGTTTATTACAATGGCCAGGATTGTCAGGTTTTCTTTGACTATTTTTATTTTAAAATGTGCATTGATGACAAGGATAAAAACAACCTTTTGTTTTTCCAGTACTTTTCCCACAGCTCTCCTATACTTTCCATATCAAGTTAATCAAAGGAGGCTGGAATCAAATCTTCTTAAATAACTGTTATTACTATGGTTACCTAAAAAAATAAGGTAGTGCAACATAATTACATGCTGTATAAATCCAATCTTCCTTCAGGAAATAAAAAAAAAAACACATCAGGCAAAAGAAAAAATAATGTTGCAATCAGCAGTCAGCAGTCAATAATGTGTGGTACACAAAAACATAACTAGTCTCTATTATACTCTGCCAAAGAAGATGATTTTAAGTAGGTAACACGTATTGTGTGCTACTCTAATACAATTAGCCATTGCATTTTGTAAAGGAAAAAAAAAACAATTATCTGAAATTATATTTTTCGTATGTTCATTCTAAACAAGTGACTTTCAAGCTTTCCATCTGTTATCTTCTGACCCAGCTAAATGCTGCTCACATAAATACTCACAATAAACAAACTGTATATACATGTGGTTATTAGGTTGAATGTGTAAAGTATTACCAAGAGAATATAAATATTATCATGGTATATTATTGTTTGTATTTCAAATGTTCAATTATTTTGTATTATTACTTAATGCATACACTAATTGAAATATGAGTACCTAGTGCCAGGCAGCTGCTGTGCAAGCTCATGCAATGGCATGAATGAATGTGATGCTATGAAACAACACTTTACTCTAGTTTTGACAACAGCCAGTCACAATTTTGTCATTTAACTCCTTGTCTATGCAGGGGATTAAGAGCTCAGTATGAGGGAAAAAAATGTGCGTTGACCACTAGAAAGATATATTATGAAATTACTCAGCACAACATTTTTTACGATAATGCTTACATTACAACTAAAATGTAATTTTTGGGTGATTAATCTAGAATGTGAGCCGGATTGCTGCTGATGGGGTGAACAATTATTGAGGTCTTGATTAATTATTTTCTGATAAGCCATACATAGAGTTTCTGGTACATACTGGACTTCAACATTACCCATGTAAATATTTATTAATGCCAGTTCTGAGCATTTCTGTCAGTAATTATGTACATCAGGAGCTTTACAACAGATTCACTTGTCGAAGGTTATGCTAAATATTCATGAAGAGAACGTTTTCAATGCAGACTTCATGAAAATGAATGCCTCCTGTCATGCAAATATTTTATTATCCTGAAATGTGTGAGAAAATTTCTGATCCTAGTGTTTGATCACTGAATTTTGACCCACATTTCTTGGGGTAAATGGGTTGTCTCACTAATTCAACCCATGTCCTTATGCCCTATTAGGACATATGGACTTTATAGAGGGGTTTGTCGCTGTGACGGATTCATCCCAATGCAACGACCCCTTTAAAAGTAACATTTGAAGACAGCAGAGGGTTCACATGACATACTCTACAGGACTTTGACTTAAAGAGGCTCTGTCACCAGATTTTGCAACCCCTATCTGCTATTGCAGCAGATCGGCGCTGCAATGTAGATTACAGTAACGTTTTTATTTTTAAAAAACGAGCATTTTTGGCCAAGTTATGGCCATTTTCGTATTTATGCAAATGAGGCTTGCAAAAGTACAACTGGGCGTGTTGAAAAGTAAAAGTACAACTGGGCGTGTATTATGTGCGTACATCGGGGCGTGTTTACTACTTTTACTAGCTGGGCGTTGTGTATAGAAGTATCATCCACTTCTCTTCAGAACGCCCAGCTTCTGGCAGTGCAGACACAGCCGTGTTCTCCAGAGATCACGCTGTGACGTCACTCACAGGTCCTGCATCGTGTCAGACGAGCGAGGACACATCGACACCAGAGGCTACAGATGATTCTGCAGATGCATCGGCGTTTGCAAGTAAGTCGATGTAGCTACTTACCTACAAATGCTGATGCTGCTGCAGAATCAACTGTAGCCTCTGGTGCCGACACGATGCAGGACCTGTGAGTGACGTCACAGATCTGCACTGCCAGAAGCTGGGCGTTGTGAAGAGAAGTGGATGATACTTCTCATCAGAAAGCCCAGCTAGTAAAAGTAGTAAACACGCCCCGATGTAGGCACATAATACACGCCCAGTTGTACTTTTACTTTTCAACACGCCCAGTTGTACTTTTGCAAGCCTCATTTGCATAAATACAAAAATGGTCATAACTTGGCCAAAAATGCTCGTTTTTTAAAAATAAAAACGTTACTGTAATCTACATTGCAGCGCCGATCTGCTGCAATAGCAGATAGGGGTTGCAAAATCTGGTGACAGAGCCTCTTTAAGGGGAGAGCAATTCTGCCCACTGACCACATTGGATGGGACCACAGATATAACAGCTATAATATAGTAGAGGGTTAAATATCAGGGCACTATAAATAAATTAAGACCCTTTTAAAAGTTGCATGAAGTCAATAATCCTACTTAATTGGGAACAATCAGGTAATCCTTCTAATTCATACTGTTTTACAAAAAAAAAAGTATTTACAGTGGGGCTTAGAATCAGTTTGCAAAACTAATCTATGAAACGGAAAAACTGAAGGGGTTTTATAAGGTTAAAAAAAAAAGGGTCTGCCTACTTTTTGCAGAAACAGCGCCACATCAGTCCACAGTGTATGGTATTCATTTAAACGAGGCTGACCTGCAATACAGTATACAGCCCATTACCAGAGGGGCGCTGTTTCTTGGGGGAAAAAAAGTAGATAGTCTTTTTCTAATTTCATGCAACTCCATTCAAGTTTTTGTTTTTTTAAAATGATTAACTATTAGGATGCATATTAACTATTATGACCTATCCACAGAAGAGGTCGTCAGTATATGATTGGTGGGTATCCGATACCCGGACCCTGCACTGATCAGCTGCTTTCCGGGCACCGGACCTCCATGGCGGAAGCAGTTGGCTCTGATCACGGAATAGCGGCCGAGCTGCAGTATTGTTCTAGTGAATAGAAGCAGAGCTGCAGTTCTACAAAACGACCACTATGCAATGTACTGAGCCAACTGCTTCCGGCTCCAACTGCTGCATTCCCTTCAAAACACCCGGCGCCTGGATTCAGCCGGAGCGGCTGATCGGTGCGGGGTCTGGGTGTCGGAGCCGCTCCGATCATATACTGATGAACTATCCTGTGGATAGGTCATCAGTTGTCCGGTCGTGGACATCCCCTTTAACTACTTTATCTGTTTGGGATAAAATAGTAAAATATTTAAGAATTGATTTACTAAAAAGTCTTAGAACATTCGACTCTAAATAATCTGTTCTTCAAACTGAACCTGACAGGCAATAACAATTTCTCTGTTTTTCTCAAAAACTTGTTGTTTTAGAGATTTAACGTTTTATGGAATATTATAATATAGTTGTTTATTTACTATTACATTAGGCCTCATTTATCAAAACTTAAAAGCAAAATGCCCAATCACTCACACTGCAGATTGCTTAGTGTAAACTGAACTGAAAAAAATTAAACGTGGGCTCTTGGGGGTGTTAGAGTAGCCATTTATCATGGTTCGCTCAAACGGAGTTCTTTTTCTCAATAACAGAAATTGTCCAGGACCACAGAATTTGACAAATAAAATGACCGATCTGGAGAAAACTGCACATATAAATAGTTTGATGTACAGAATCTGTGTGTCCAATGTTACTTCTATATATAGTAAACCTTTCCTTCCCAGCTAAAACCTTATAAGAACATCTGTAATGTCTCATGATGTCACCTACATCCTGTCTTTTCAATATCTTCTTTCATATAGAATTTAAACAATAGGGGATGTATTCTTACATGTACAACTTAAAACATAGCTCTTAAATGGTTAAATGCAGCTATTTTCTTAACGAATATACATTTTATACGTATTAGGGTATGTTCACACGGCTTATTTACGGACGTAATTCGGGCGTTTTACGCCTGGAATTACGTCCGAAAATACGGCTTGAAAGCGTTGACAAACATCTGCCCATTGAAAGCAAGGGGCTGACGTTTGTCTGTTCACACGAGGCATATATTTACGCGTCGCTGTCAAAAGACGGCGCGTAAATAGACATGTCATGTCACTTCTTCAGACGTAAATGGAGCCGTTTTCCATGGACTCCATGGAAAACCAACTCCAGTTACGTCCGCAATGGACGCGCCGTTCAAGCGCCTGTACATGCCGTTACGGCTGAAATGACGGGGCTGTTTTCTCCTGAAAACAGCCCCGTAATTTCAGCCGTTACGGACGCTGCCGTGTGAACATACCCTCACTCTCACATTGGCTATCCACAAGCAGTAATGGATTGACAGTGGTCTGTGCCGCTGGGTGTTAAAGGACATGAGCCTCATACCGACCACTATAGCCATGATACATTTGGCTTGGGTTAACAAATTGTTTTCAAGTGCTGTTTGCCCACTTGGGTATTTGGACCCTGGACACTGCCTTAACGTCCGAATGGTCAATACACTCCTGACAACATGACCACTTTTTGTAAGGACAATTCTGAGCCCAATTCAGAGCCCCATTGAGTTTTTCTGCAATGTTTTGGTCCTTTTTTTTAGTTCAATTTTTCTTTAAAAAACAAAAGGAGAGTCAAAACTTTTTTTTATCCTCCCCTCCCCCCGCCCCTCTGGCAAATAATAGTCTCCTCTGTGCAACATTTCACTAAGATCTTATAGTACTGTTGTAAAATGAAATGGATATTATTTGCCTCCTACATCTCCAGGCGATATATAAACATTTAGCTTATTTTATGTACTTTTTATGTACAAGCGGGTCTTACACTGGAATAATAGTTCAGTCTTTGTCATTCAAATCTCAGAGGTCACGGCAAACTGTGTTGATGACAATCCCATGTCGAAGGCAATACATTATTTGGATCTCTTTTCAACTTGATTATTTGGATCTAGATATTCATTAATCAGTGCTTTAATACCAATACTGAAACCTAAAGGGACTTTATAGACAGGAAATGCCTATTGTTTAGGTCAAGTTTTATGTTTTTATGATTTTTATATATATTTTTATATCATATATCATTATCTAAATTAAAATAAAAAAGACACTTCCTGTCTTGTAGAATCATTTTTTAGCTTGTGCTGGGTGCACAAGGGACACCAGTGATTCGTTATAATCAGTGGTTTAAAATACATATAACTTCTATTATAAAACATATATAATTGGAAATATAGATCAGATCATACCATTGACATTAGGTGACATGGACAGCTCACCACCTCCTGTTTGCATGGTGACGATACAGTAGAGCATGTCCACAACACTGTCTCATAGATGTCAATGACTAAGTAGAAAAAAGGGGGACTAGAAAGTCTCGAGGACACCTCTGCTCATCCTCCCAGCGCAGTGACCCTTGCACAGAGCATGCTCACTACATTCTCTCATAGAATTCAATTAGTCATTTGTTTTTGACTTGCTGTAAAAGAAATCTCTAGAACTGCTGTTGATCTATAGAAATGCTGTTGCAACAGCTCAAACAGTGACTGCCTCATAGTCATGTAAAGAAAAAATAATAAAAAACATACAATCAGAAATGTGAAAAAAGGTGAAAACGTAGGATTCGTGAACAAGGCGAAGGTGTGTGCATAGAGCCTTTGTGACGCCAGGAGGTGTTACTATGGTACTGTATTATGATGCCATAAGTAGATATATATTTCCCCTATAGAAGCATTGCTCTGTAATAAGACATTTGATTCACTAATTCCATAGAAATTCATGAGAAAAAAACAAAAACTCCAAAGCCTCTGTATGGTCTTGAAGAATATAGAGGTCCAGTATGAGCCCGTAGATTTCTCTGGGGTGCCGTATTACGGATCTGCACAGCATGGATCCGTGTGCATGAGTCCTTATTGTCAAGACTGTTGACAGTGGTGTCTGAAAAAGTTATATAAATCTTAAGTCCACTAGGCTAGAGATAGAGATATCCCCCATAGGGAAAAAAAACCACGTAATGCTCATCTATATATTCGAATGCGATTTGTTGTACCTATTTGTATTTTTGGTGGTTGGAGGGTTAACTTACGAGAATTTTTAATACTTCTCAGGTTATTGTTTGATTTGAAATGTACGCTCATATAGGGATCCAACGTTTTTGCTTTACATTGGTCTCTGAATAGAATATTAAGACTTCATAAAAGATGACAATGCTGGGATTTATGTTTACAGGAGATTTTGTTCAGGCTCTTTAAAGACATTATGGTCCTTCAGAAGCATTAACCTAGATGTGAACTTTACTGCTGACTTTTTTTTTTTGCCTGGAAAGGAAGATAAAGAAGTCATTTTCAGATAGTCAGGATGGCTTTTCCTGTCTTTTTAGAAGAGACTACAATGCCAGACAGAGATTAATGACCTGCAAAGTGTAAGGTTTTTAAATTAATGTTACTTATTACAACCATGGCTCCAAGACAAAAAGAAAGTCATCAGCGGGGACACCACCACCCACTAATTGATTCGAGAAGTTTGGTTTATAAGTATAAGCACTTTCTAGTGTTCTCTGAATGTGTCGGAGCCGGGGCTGTGTGACAAGTGTGACAAGCAGTTAAGCCCCAAAGCTCTTGTTTGCTGGTACAAGTGAATAGCAATGTCTTATTACGGAATCAATCTAGGGGATGTAGTTGGTATGTTTTCAAACCCCGGAGGCACATCACAAATAAAATAGCGTATTAAAGCATTCAAGAAAACAGATGAGAAAAGATAAGTCTATAAGCAATGACAAGTCCGAGATGTAGCAATAGTTAAAACAATGCCAAAAAAAACGTCATCGATGAAGAGGTCAAAAAGGGCTTTGTCATACAGAAGCCTTTCTATCATGCAAATCCATGTCCTAAAAGCCCTTATAAGCTACAGGATGAGATTAATTTGTTTTTGACATGCAGTGTTGTTCATCGAGTAGTGCAGTAGGTTTACTTGGAAAATTGCAAATGATAAATCTTGATATCACTATTGTAATTTATTTACCTTGCAGCAGTCCAGCACCAATTCTCTTTGCTGGCTGCGGCCATGACGAGTCTCCCAGTGAGGCTGGCAAGGGTGTCAGGCGGCACATTCACAGAGCTTATGGCCACCAGACCAGTTAAAGGGCTAGGCACTCTATTTAATTCTCGCACATGCTGGCCTTTGTGCCAGTTATCAGTGTTTGTTCCCTCACTGGGTTTTGTTTTATCTTGAACTTCAACTTTATTGTTCTTACCTGTTTTTGTCCATGACTACTCTTTTGGAAAATCTCCTACTAGGCTCAGCTACATCTCCTATAGTGAACTCTGGATTGCCTGACTACCCTCCTGACTACTGCTTCTGTACTGCGTACCAAGCTCTTCTACATCCCCGTTATCGAAACCTTCACTGCTCCAATGAATTTAAAATTTAAAAAAATATGGTTTGATTGAAAATCTCTCACCCTTTTGGGACACAGGTCCAATGCAGACCAATGTTTCTCCCTGGTTACAGACTGAAAACCCTATGGTGTCTGATCCATTCAGTCTACTTCCTCTTCTACTGCCTGTAGGTTAGCCATAAGAGGGAGTGGAGTAACACATGACTATAGGATCAGACTACACAGTGTCTGTTGTACTCAGAAACCATGAAGACACATAGGTCTGCATAGGAGCTGTTTACATTAAATGGTTGAATATTTTTACTGAAAATTATTTGCAAAGTGGCTTCATTTTTTTCAGATACATTATAACTATAAAAAAATTTGTTGCAAAAGTGGATATACACTTTAAATACAAACTAAACTACAATCAAGATACAGTAGAAGTCATAGTAATGGTAAAGAGGTTGTCCACTACCGGACAACTGAAGACCTATCTACCAGACAGGTCATCAGCACCCCGCACCGATCAGCTTCTCCCGTTGCCTGCAGGCACTGGATGTCGTTGCACATTATGCTATGTACGGAGCCGGAAGCAGTTGGCTCCGTACATTGCATAGCGGCCATGCTGCAGAACTACAGCTCTGCTCATATTCACTCGAATAGGAAGAGAGATTGCAGCACTGCAGCTCGGCCGCAATTCCGTGGCCGGAGCCATCTATTTCTGGCATGGACGTCCGGAGCCTGGAGGCAGGCGCAGCAGCTGATCGGTGCGGGGTCCGAGTGTCGAACCCCCACCGATCATATACTGATGGTGGATAGGTCATCAGTTGTCCGGTAGTGAACAACCCCTTTACCAACAACCGATAAGTATTCTAAATAGTCATGTGATTATTACATGTATCAAGATTCATAGTCACCCGGCTAATATTTATTTATTTTTGTCTTGCAGACCCCCCTGCTATTGAACCTACATTTCAGGAAATCAGACAAGGTTTAGGCACCAGTGTCACCATGAACTGCAGGGTTTTGAGGGCTTATCCTACCCGGGTTCTAATGTATGAATGGAGACTTGGGAGCAAACTGTTAGAGAAGGGGCAATTTGACTCTCACGATTACACGGAACTGACTGTGAATATCCACGCCAGGGAAAATTATGGCACCTACAACTGCAGCATAATAAATGAAGCTGGATCTGGACGGTGCAGTTTTCTCGTGACAGGTAAGCTCCCGCAGGGTAACACTTGTATGCACATTTGCGGTTCTTCCACAATTTACCATTTAAATCTACGTAACAAGGATTAGAAAAATATGCTTACTTTCTTCCAAGAACAGCACCACACCTGTCCATGGGTTGTATCTGGTATTGCAGCCCAGCTTCATTGAAGTGAATCGGGCTGAACTGCAATAACATACACAACATTTGGATAGGGGTGCCCATCTTTTTCTAATCCTGGACAACCTTTTAACTTATTTTGGACTGAAGTTCTTAATATTATTCCCATATAGGTCTCACACCAGTCCCACAGTTCGGATTGTTTTTATGCTCCGCTCTAAGTTGCTCCTGGGGTCCTGTCTCGTTTGCTTAAAGTGGTATTCCCATTTAAGACATTTATGGCATATCTACAGGATATGCCATAAATGCCCAATAGATACCTATGGGACCCACACCTATCTCTAAAACGGGACCCCCAGACCAACCATCCTACCTTCTCTTGCTGCTCTCATCCCATTTAATTAAGCTGAGCTATGCTTACGGAAACAGCATAGCAAAAAAATGTGCTTACCTTATTCTGAAAATCACGGCAAGCTCGTAACTCAGTAGCCGGAGAGTAGCATGAGCAAGACAAGGTCAGGGAACCCCGTTCTAGAGATAGGTGTGGGTCCCGAAGATGGGACCCGCATCTATCAGACATTTATGACATATCCTGCGGATATACCATAAATGTCCGAGAAGGAAATACCACTTTAAAGCAGACAAGTTTAGTCACACTGGACCTGCATATTAATGAGAGAATTTGTATGACATCATATCACATTGATATGTCCTCTTTCTGATTGATGGGGGTCCAACTTCAAGGACCCCCACCGATCCTGGGAATGAAGGGGCTGCTAAACCTTCACAATTTTTCCCTAAACAGGGACTATCCCGGCCACCCACTGTGCAAGGAACTACAACACAGTGGTTACAAATAAGAGAGGGGGCCCAATAGCAATGATCAAAATGGGCCGCCATTCTTAGGTTTTGGCAACCAGTACAAACGGGCTTGGTGTTTGTTCCCCCCACCACAACCTTGGGTGACTTGCCCCATCCCCTTCCTTGCCGAAAATGCAGTTCCTCTGGAAACGGGAGCCAAGTACAGGTCTTTTCCACCAAGTAGCAAAGGGTATAGGACTAACCAATCCTGGGCCCCTCTCTCCAAGGGCACCCGAAGCAGTCGCATGATCCACCTTTGCCTTCAAATTCTGGGAACCTTTAGGGTATGTTCACACGGCCTATTTACGGACGTAATTCGGGCGTTTTTGCCCCGAATTACGTCCGAAAATAGCGCCTCAATAGCGCTGACAAACATCTGCCCATTGAAAGCAATGGGCAGACGTTTGTCTGTTCACACGAGGCGTCATTTACGCGCCGCTGTCAAAAGACGGCGCGTAAATAGACGCCCGCGTCAAAGAAGTGACCTGTCACTTCTTTGGCCGTAATTGGAGCCGTTATTCATTGACTCCAATGAATAGCAAGGCCAATTACGCCCGTAATTGACGCGGCGTTCAAGCGCCTGCACATGCCGTTACGGCTGATATTACGGGGATGTTTTCAGGCTGAAACATACCCATAATTTCAGCCGTAACGGACGCCCTCGTGTGAACATAACCTTAGGGTATGTTCACACGGCAGCGTCCGTAACGGCTGAAATTACGGGGCTGTTTTCAGAAGAAAACAGCACCGTAATTTCAGCCGTAATGGCATGTTTAGGCGCTATTACGCTGCGTCCATTACGGACGTAAATAGAGCTGTTTTTCCATGGAGTCAATGGAAAACGGCTCCATTTTGAATTGACAGGCACTTCTTTGACGCAGGCGTCTTTTTTACGCCCCGCCTTTTGACAGCGGGGCGTAAAAAAAATGACCGTGTGCACAGAACATTCAAAA
This sequence comes from Rhinoderma darwinii, assembly GCF_050947455.1. Taxonomy (NCBI): domain Eukaryota; kingdom Metazoa; phylum Chordata; class Amphibia; order Anura; family Rhinodermatidae; genus Rhinoderma; species Rhinoderma darwinii. Next base: position 72,258,806 of record NC_134698.1, on the reverse strand, counting down.
CTTTTTATATGGTAGAAAAACAAGTATCTCCATACGTAAAAACATTTTTAAAAAAACTGAAGCTAATTCGGCAACAAAAACGGCAAGACTGATGAATTGAAATATAATTTTTATTACCAGTAGTAAAAACTAAACTACAACATCAGGAGAAAAAATACTACTGGAGACATTATACTTGTCAGGAAATTGGATTTTTTAGGGTCACTCTTAAATTATAACTAATATGTAACATTATTTGGAGTCATTTGTTTCCCTTGTAATTTGCGACCTAGCATGGAGACGGAATATCTGGAGGGATGTTTAGCATGATAAGCAATAAATTGAGAGCAATTAAGAGATAAATTGATGTTACATGTGGATAACAGCAGACACTGCTGAAACGTATTAGCTGTGTAAAGAAAATTAATGATATGCTACAGTCACTTCACTTTAAATGTTGGTGCGTTTAGTATGCTGTAGTCTGGCAGAGATCAAAGGTTTAGCACATCATGAGCACTATGTGGAAAACCAGCCTTAATGGGTTGTCCAGGGTTTTAAGAAAATGCCTTTTTCCCTTACAAACAGCGCCACCCCTGTCCACAGATTGTGTCTGGTATTACAACTCAGCTCTATTGAATTGAATATAGATGAGCTGCAATACCACACACAACCTGTGGACAGGTTTGGCACTATATTTGGAAGAAAGCAACCATGTTTTTCTAGACCTGTACAACTCATTGAAGGAGCACTCCATGCAAAACTGATTTAAGGTGTAAGAACTAGCGCAGGATCTGAGGGGACAGGGCATGTCTTGCACCACTTCCTCAGGTTCTGCACCAGGCATAACATAGTGTATTAGTTTTATCTAGAGTGTTCCTTTAACATTCAGCGGTTCCCAGAAGCTTCCACCCCCATCACGTCACTATAGATGTAGCATGTGTCAAATCGTCACGTAGCACAGGTGCTATTACTTATTTTCTGTTTTTGATACCCTGAGGACATACATTACAATGTGTTATTTGCGTATCGTAGCGTTCTATAGTCTGTTATTCAATTACAAGGTTATTTTAAGAGCACTCCATGTGGTCACATATGGAACTACAAGTAAAATGGTTTTATAGTTTCGTTCTGAAGCATTAGTCCACTAAAGGGGATGTCCTGGATTAAAAAGTAAGGTCTGCTTTGTTACAGAAACAGTGACAAAGTTATCTATTGGCTGTGTCTGGTATTGCAGGTTCTCTTCATTTAAGTAAGCAGGGCTGAGCTGTAATACTAGACACATCCTAGACACATCCCAAGGACATGAGTGGTACTGTTTCTAAAAATAAAGCAGATCCTTTTTTTCTATCCTTGAACAACCTCTTTAAAGTGTTATTGTGACATAAAAAAGAAAAAAAGGAAGGGGTTGTATGTAATGAGAAAAAAAGGGTCTGCTTTTCGTCTTCCAAAAACAGTGCCACTCCTGTCCATGGAATGTTTCAAGTAACAGTCCTATACAAATGAATGGGGCTGAGCTGCAATAGCAGAAATGACCCATCGAAGGTGGGCGCTGTTTTTGGAAGAAAAAAAATGTAGACCATTTTTGTAATCTAATACAACTCCTTTCAGGCCTGGGCTTCACAAAGACTTTTTGTGCCACAACTAAATGATTTAAATTATCGAGCCCCTAGTGCATTCCAAAAGAATACATGGAGTTTCATGCGATCATGAGGACTGCAACTTGCAACGTAAAATCAGCCAGGTGCGCAACAAAAAGTCTTGGTTTTAGGCCCCATGCACAAGTCCGTAAAAATTCTCAGAAATTGCGGACCGTAACTCATTCTGCAATTACGGACCCATTCAGTTCTATTGGCCGCAGATACCCTTCCATATCGCTACGGATGGGTGTCCGTGCCGTAGAAATTTGCCGGGAATTATGGAGCATGTCCGTTCTTTCGTGTTTTACGGGCTGTGCTCCCATACTTTGTATGGGAAGCACGGCTCGAAAACGTGGGCGGCCCTCTGCAGCCGGCCGTGCCCGCAATCGCGGGCCGTGATTACGGGCACAGCCATGTGTGTGGGGCCTAACCCAGGCCTGAGGACAGAATCACACACACAGTTTTGATGCAGTTTTTGGTGCAGTTTTTTTAACCAAAGCCATAAATGGATCCAAAAGTAAGGAAAGGTATAAAGAAAAGACTGATCCATCTCCTTTCTTTTGTGTCCACGTCTAAGTTTGAATTAAAAGAAAATGACCCAAAAACTGCCACAAAAATTGCATCAAAATTTTGTGTGTGTGATCCTGGCCCTAAATGGGTTTTCGAGATTTGAAAAAAAGGGGGGAAATGCCATAAAACAATCAAAGACCCATTACTCACCTGAAAGATCCCCCGGCCTTCCAGCATTTTTGGTGCTCCTCACTGCTCTTTGTTGACAGTGTTGTAGCAATGACATGCCCATGTACCTACGTGATCGCTGCATATAATCACTGCCCTTGTGCCGTGTACCACTGAGGCCAGTGATTGGCTGCAGCGATCACCCACGTATACAGCTACATCATTGCAGCAGCACTGTCAACAGAGAGAGACGCGGACTATTGGAGCTCCTGCGCTGGAATGCGGGGGATCTGTCACGTGGGTAATGGCTCTTTTATTGTCTTACGGCATTTTCCTCTTATTGCTTACAATCTCGGAAAGCCCCTGTAAGAGTAAAAATTGGTTTGTGCCACCACCAAGTGTTTGATATGAGACTCCTATTCAGGTCAATAGGAGCTGTACACAATAGTATGCAGATTGGCCCCCCAAGTGGTGGAAACAGTTGCCAAGAAAGAGACCATTGTAGTCTTATCCAGTATGTTAGTAATATTGGTGATAGGTTTTCTTTCATATTTTGACCTTTTAGTCTCATTTCAAAAACTCAATGAAAATGTCATAGAAAGGTTATAAAGGAAACTTATTTTAGAGAAAAACGTTTCACACGTTCCAGGATTGTGAAGATGTATTTATCTACGAGAACCAGAAGTGATGGGAATTTTTGGGGGGACGGTAAGTGTATGCTCTGCAGGTCTCTAAAGAATGACGAAGGAAAAGAAGGAGACATTGGGGGATCTTCATCTCTGCCTAAAGCATCACCACTTCCCAGCTGATCAAACTGAGTGTGTTAGTCTCCTTGTCAGGAATCACACCAGTGCTGTAGAGCTGCAGGCATTTCTAATATGCTAAACAAGGACATGTTTTCTGAAGAAAGTCATTTTTTTTCTCTTTGATCTTGAGTTTAATTCAGACTTTCAGAGTAAATGAAGGTTAAGCAAATCTAAAAATACATCCTCATTATGCTGAGGTGGTTCAGAGACGCTAGTGGGTTATTGGACTTTTTGTGCACATTTGACTTACATTGCTTACCGGTTCTGGACAATTTTAAAGGGTTGTCCAGGTACGGACAACTGATGACCTATCCACAGGATAGGCCATCAGTACATGATTGGTGGGGGTCCGACATCCTGACTCTGCGCCGATCAGCTGCTCTGGCTGCCTCCGGACAACGGATGTCCATGCCGGAACAGATGGCTCCAGTCACCGAATAGCGGTTGAGCTGCCGTAGTGCAGCGTTGCTCGTATTCAAGTGAATAGGAGCAGAGTTGTTGTTCTGCAGCATGGCCGCTATGCAGTAGTCAAAGCCATCTGCTTTTAGGTCCAAATGCTGCATACCCTGCATAACATCCAGCGCCCGGAGGAAGCCGGAGCAGCTGATCCGGGCAGGGTCCGCCTGTCGGACACCCCTGATCATATATTAATGAGCTATCCCGTGGATAGGTCATCAGTTGTTCGTGCCTGGACAACCCCTTTAAGCGCCAAATCATGGGCCCCATTCTCTGTAAAGAAATATGCCCCCTGCTGGACACTATTATATCTAGCATGAGTATTTATAGAATTTATACAAATTTCAAGATTGCATCCATTACGTACCAGTACAGGTGCTGAGGATAACATCCTGAAATACCAACATGGTGGCACCCCAATCAGGTAATATTTAGGGGGATATTGCGACAATAGTCATGTATGCCTATCCATAGAATATACCGTTTTCTTGGTGAGGTATTAGGTCTGCCATTTTCAGGTTACAAGTTGATTCTTTTTTCTGTAATCCAAAGAAAAGTAGAGCAAGTTCTATTAAAGGAAATATATGATCAGAAAAATATCTATTGTTTAAGTCAACGTTTTATATTCAGAATTTTATAAAAAAATTGTGGTTTTAATTTTTTCATTTTCCATTTTTACATGTCGCTATCTATTTAAAAAAAATCCTAAAATCTTTCAATATTCACTGTCCTCTAGTGACTCACAATAGGCTGACAATTCTTGTTTTTAGAAGTCATCAGGGCAGGATTACAATGAAAGGTAACATCTCTGTTATAAAGCTGGATCACACCATTGACCATAGATGACGAACACAGGTCACCTCCTCGTCACTCTCCCTGCATAATGAGCTCTGCACAGGTCGCAAAGCATGCCCACAACATTCTCCAATATAAGTCAATGTGTCATTTTTTGACTGAGGTTTTTATGTTCATGTTTATGCTGGAAAGCAAATCTCTTGAACTACTGTTTACAATTAAGAACAGTAACTCAGCCAAGATGACTTTCTCTATAATCATGTTAAAAAAAAAAAAAAAATAGAACAATAAAATAAAAACAGATTAGAAAAAAATAAACAATGTTTTAGTATGTCATTTTAATTAGTAAAACAAATAGGTGATATTCTAACTTTATAGTCAAGAAAACTCTTTCTGAGAAGAGGAGTAAGGCTTCGTTCACATCCGCGTCAGGGTCCCGTTCTCAAGTTCTGTCGGAGCCTTCCGTCAGAACGGGACACTGACTGAAACAAACGGAAAACATAGGTTTCGGTTTCCATCACCCTTGATTTCAATGGTGACGGATCCAGTGCCAATGGTTTCCGTTTCTCTCAATTGTACAAGGGCTCCGTTGTTTTGATGGAATGAATACCGTAGTCGACTGCGCTATTCATTCCGCCAAAACGACGGAACCCTTGCACAACTGAGACAAACGGAAGCCACAGAACGTCAGAACGGGACCCTGATGCAGATGTGAATGGAGCCCAATTTGAAGTCCAATGCCAAATTTATAATAGGTCCTTCACCTACCATGTGCCATTTATAATACTGGTGCATTGTTCGGTGGCACAGGGACCCTATGGCTTTTCTTCTGTATCAGAGAGATACATATACTGAACAGGTGAGAATACTTTCCTTGTAGAATAATCCTGATTTTGTTTGTCTCCATATGGCGCATTACAAAAGCTTTTACGTTTGAACTGATCAAGTGATAAGTGGACGATCCCGCTCAAGAGCTTTTTCCCTTTCAATGCATGCAGTTTTTAGTGCGTTCCTGTAAAGTTCTTACACACCCTGATTGTAAAATATTTCACAGTAATTTGATGCAATAAGAACCCAATGCTTTTACCTTAATAGTACATCACATTTTATTCAATTTAAAAGTAATGCAAGTAATTCAATGGATGGATTGCAAAGACGATGCTTAAACGAGACCACATTATCTCCATTCTAGTGTCCAGGGACAAGTGTGTTTGCATATACATCCACATACATAAGTCACCACTAGACCGGCAAACATAAAGGAAGGTTCAAAAAAATGGTATAAACCAATAGTACATGTGAATATATGAAACCTTATTATATTAGGGGAATGTGGCATCTTTCTTACCTTCCAGCAGCCTGTAGTTCACCTTTTCCTGAATGCAGGCTCTCTGTAAATGTTTAGGAATCTCAGTCTCCAAAAAAATCTGCTTAGGGTATGAGGGAAGAGGGAGGAGGGGGATGCAGCTGCAGCTGCAGTATCTCTGCTTTTCAGTTTGTGTGAGACAGCATGCTGTGAGAGGGAGGGAGGTAGCAGTGGGAGATATCTGATTGGCCCTTAGCACGTAGCAGAGCTCTGACATCATACCAGGAAGAGCTGCCCAATCAGCCAGCATGAAGAAAGGAAATGTACCAACAGAAGTGTGAAAAATATTCCAAATATACAGAATGGACTCATTTCTAGCTGCAATACATCTAATACACACATACAGCTGTCTATGGAGTGATTGTGATTTAATTTATAAATATAGCGCTTTAAAGGGAACATGTCCCAAAACAGACTACCTCTATATTAAAGAGGCTCAGTCACCAGTTTAATACTTTCCTATTTCCTACCTAATCTAAATCTCTGTGTTGTAGATAACTAGTGTTTTGTTTTGTTTAAAAAAAAAAAAACATTTATTAGTGACAAAGTTCTGATGATTTTTACATTTATGCAAATTTTTTGTAAAAGCCCAACTGGGCGTTTTTTTTCGTTTCACCAAGTGGGTGTTGTAAAGAAAAGTGTATGACGCTGACCAATCAGCGCCATACACTTCTGTTCATTCATGTCCAGCTATATTCACAGCACAGCGTGATCTCGCAAGATCATGCTGTGACGTCACTCTCCCGAAGCTCCTTCACTGGAGCGACGGGAGAATGACATTGCCTCCAGCCATTCCAGGACTGCTGCTGAGGAGGATAATCGTCCTGGCACGGCTGGAGCCGATGTTTGGTCATCTCCCGTGACTTCGGTGAAGGAACTGTGGGAGTAAGTCATGTCACAGCGCGAACTCGCGAGATCACGCTGTGCTTTGAATAAAGCTGGGCACGAATGAAGAGAAGTGTATTAGGCTGATTGGTCAGCGTCATACTCTTTTCTTTACAAAGCCCACTTGGTGAAACGATCAAAAAATGCTCAGTTGGGCTTTCACAAAAGATTTGCATAAATGTAAAAATCATCAGAACTTTGTCACTAATAAACGTTTCTAAAAACAAAACGTAGTTCCCTACATCAAAGCGTTTATTAGATTAGGTAGGAGATAGGGAAGAATTAAACTGGTGACAGATTCTCTTTAAAGCATAATGCTCAACTACAGGGTGTCCACTAAATTGCTATCAAATTGCAATCAGAATACTAGAAGAATTTAACCCTCCCACCGGAATGGTTCCCACTAGGGAGGAGTATACAAATGTAGCAGAGACGATTTGTCATTTAACTCTTTTATTGGTGCGCTGTAATAACCCATCGAGTGCAAACTGCCGTCCTATGGCCAAGCAAAGATAAATTATTGGGATATTACCCCACATGGCAAAACATTGACTGCCATTTTGGGAGGCCATGTAAAAGATTGTTCTCAGTTTTTAGGTCTAATAGGGCATTAATGAGATGTCCTAGTTTAAAAGGGTCTGTAACAGCGATTGGTTACCTGCATTTTATAAATAGACTGTACATAATATATATATTTATTTTAATGAAATGAAATTAAAATATTAAAATATGTATATATAACATTGTTCCATTGTATGTATTTTTATTTAGGGAAGGCCTATCCCCCAGAATTTTATTACGACACCTACAACCCACTATGGCAGAGCAAAGCCAGCGTCTACTCCTACAGTTTACAATGGACCCAGATGAACCCGGACGCTGTGGACCGAATACTGGCGTACCGCTTGGGACTGAAGCAGGTGATCCCTTAGACCCAACAATACAATAACAATTTAATTGGCGCATTATTTGCTTGTTTTGAGATTGTAAGGCGTGTTCAAAGGATTGAAAAACATTCTGGAAAGGGTAATCATTCCTTCTTACTCGCTAGGAATCGATTTCTTAGTTACGGATGTGCTGTGCAGAGCAAGAGATACAACAGGCAGGTTGGCAGTTTAAAGGACTAAAAATGTAATTACATTTTAAGATAAACTTCCATCTGAAGGAACTTGCGTTGAGATGAAGATATAATTGTACAATGCAGGACAGGTGCAGTGCATTCCGATACACATCATTTATTTTATACATGCAGATTTGGCCTCTGTTTTTCTGTTTGTTTCTTTGTTTTTTTAAGGAATGACGACCATAATCTACTTTTTCCTATAGCAGACACACAAACACCAAGATTCAATTCATAGAAAGCCAATTAAAAGGGTTTTCCGAAACTCTAATATTAATGGCCTATCGCGAATGCCGTGTCCCCTTCATTGTTGAGCAGACACAGAGCCGTACATTTGGTAGTGGCTGTGCCTGGTATTGCAGCTCACTGCATCCCAGTCCTATATAAGTTCATGGGACTGAGCTGCAATACCAGGTACAGCCACTACCAAATGTAGATCGCTGTGTCTGGTAAACAATGAAGGGGATCGGTGGGGGTGCTGAGAGTCGGACTTCTGCCCATTTTATATTGATGACCTATCCTAAGGATAGGTAATCAGTATTATAATCCTGGAAACTTTTTCAACCTATCAGTATATTTTTTCGGAATACGGGAAGAAACCCACTGAAAAACAGAGGAAACATACAAACTTCATGCAGATGTTGTCCGTGGTCAGATTTTAACCTACGACCCTAGTGTCTACACGCAACATGGCTTTCATATCTATAAAAATCCATTCAAATTATTCGAATATTAAAATCTATCAATTTGGGCTCAAAATTGGAAGTCTATACAGTGTCTGGTGTTAATTTGACGTTCATCAGAACACAAATCACCATGGCAAGCTCTGTGCAGACATTGAGCCAGCAAGGAAGAATGTGAGAGTTCAGCTCTGAAGCCTGCAGAATTGTTTATGCAGCTCTGGGCTATAATACAGGGCAGCTAAAATAGCTTCACATTAAAAGGACACCACCAAATAGCTCCTAATATCCCTGTTTCTTGACTACAATTGTGACATGGGAGAACAGGGCATTAAATAGTTAAGTGCAGTTAGATGTGCATTTTTTTGTTTTGAGTGGACGTATACCTTAGGGAAACAAATAGTATTCTTGTAGAACTGTGCAGCATGACAAAATATTTCAACCTGATTCTCTTTCCGCATAATCTTTATGTTCTTCCGAGTCATACGGCTATTGCACATCATGAGCACAGCCTTAAAGTGGTTGTACAGGATTAGAAAAACATGGCACTTTCCTCCATAAACAGTATCCCATCTCATCTGTCCATGGGTTGTGTGTGGTACTGCTGCAATACCACATACAACCTGTAGATAGGTGTGGCACTGTTTCTTAAAAAAAAACAAAAAAAACAGCTATACTTTTCTAGTCTTGTAGAACCCCTTTAAACAAAATATTTTATAAAGGGCATTCTTACCTATTCACAATTGTTATTATGCCAATACCAACATCAGGATCATAATAAATTTTGTGTTACAAACTTTGTCTGATGGACTGTAAGGGCACATGCAGGATATTTGTACTCCCTTCATTTCCCCATGTGTATATTTTACAGGTATACTTTGTTTTTGCGTGGAGATATCATAAAGTAAAGTTGAAGGTCTATTGTTGACAGTTCTTTATCTCCAGTGACCCTATGAAACTTACTTTCCTAACATCTGGCCGGTCAGAGTTGTCATAGGAAGTTGTGTGAATCCAAAACATCATCTACTTCAATGTCCACACACTGGAGAGCATGAATAGCAGTAGTTGGGTTGTGGACATTAAAGGGGTTGTCTCATCAGAGACCACCCTTTCAGGTAGGAGCTGATTTTGCCGGCGATACCACGGCCAGTCAGACATTTGTAAAAATATAGTAGTGCATGGTGGCCATTCAGATGAATGGCTGTCCATGTAATACATGGGCGGCTCAAATCTTCCAAAACGGTAGCTGCTCTTTACGTGGAGGACCCCACTCTATGACATCCATATTCTTTAATAGGACACATGGACAGGGGTTGTCTTCCCTTTAAGGCTATGGCTCCAAAGCTACTTTTGTTCTACCACCAGTCGCGGTAAAATCCTAAAATAAACATGACTGACGAGCAAACGTAATTTTTCCGTATGTGCAACAATAGTAAGAATTCCAACATGGTCAAAAGAATTATTTTCAAGTTCCATCAATGCTGCAATTTTACCCCAAGTCGCAAGTGACCAAAAATTGCGGAGGAGCTCTACAGTTACACGTAAGATGTTTTCCATCTGCTCAATATCCCTATGATAACACTAAATTGCCAGAGTAGAGCACAGGAGCTTATTATGAATCATATGGGAAGGGGAACTTGGTTGTAAATGCTATTTATGGGGAGAAAGGATTCTTTAGAGATGATTTTTGTGGGGGAGAGAAAGATTGTAGTTATTCAATTAATTTTTCAATTACGTTTTTCATATGTTCATACGTTTTCTATAATGTTTTTTGTTAATTTTCATTCAAAGCATTGGAATGGCAATACTATATTAGCAAGCATTAGCTGGAGCCCGTTACATTTGTAGTTTTGTAGTACGTCTTTCCTCACAATATATACTTATATTTATCTTTCTATTCACTCTTTATTTGTTGATAGAACCTGATACGATCTATTCCTGCCAGATCCTTTTTGATCTTTTGTTGCTTGACTTTTTGAATATTAAGACCGCACGTACAGTTCCTATAGTTCCACTGTGTAAAGTGTTTAAATGTTCCCTCTGTCTTGTACAGTAATAGTGACGACCACATTAACCTTCTGTCATACTGAGAGCGGCTATTTCATAAAAGCCGAATACAGCAAAATAAATGTTCGTCCATTCAGTGTTTTGTCAAGTAAAAGCATCAATGTTCTCCGTGGGGAAAATGAACGCATTAGCATGTGCCAATCTACACAGATAGACTAAATGACCAACAATCAGAAAGCTTTCAGTAATTGTACATTTTCAGAATTTCCAAGGCGACATAATGGGAAAACATTTCATTTATGTTCTTGAGAATATGGCTGCATCTAACGCTATGGAAAGAGCGGAATATCTGGACATACTGTGCACTTGTCAGAAAGACAAAGTTTACTCTCACATAGCAAAAAAACAAGCCGAGGAACAATAAAAATAAAAACCAACATATTATATTAACCTCCTTCCCGTCGTAAACAACTTTCAGATTTTCATTTTCGTTTTTTCCTCCCCACCTTCCAAAAGCCATAACTTTTTAATTTTTCCGTCGATATAGTACTATGAGGGCTTGATTTTTGGGGCACGAGTTGTAGTTTTTCGTAACACCATTTATTGTGCCCTATAATGTACTGGGAAATAGGCAAAAAATTATTTGTGGGGTAGAAAATAAAATAAACAGCGATTCCTCCATTGTTTTTTGCGCTTTGTTTTTACGGAATTCACTGTGCAATTAAAACAACATGTTAACTTTATTCTGTGGGTCAATACGATTACGGTGATACCAAATATATATATATTCTATATTTTACTACTTTTAAAAGTAAAAAACTAAGTGTAAAAAATTTAATTTATTTGGTGTCGCCAAATTCTGAGAGCCATAATTTTTTTTTTTTTACGTCGATTGAGTGGTGTGATGGCTTATGTTTTGCGGGATAAGCTGTAGTTTTTAATGATACCATTTTGGGGTTCATGCAACGTTTTGATCACTTTTTATTCCATTTTTTGTGGGAGATTAGGTGACCAAAAAATAGAGATTCTGGAGTTTACAATTTATTTATTTTTACGGCGTTCACCGTGCGGGTTAAATAATGATATATTGTAATAGTTCAGACTTTTACGGATGCGGCGACACCAATTATGTCTATTTATTAATTTTTTTACTATGCTCTAGTTATTGTTTTTTACATTAAAAAAATACTTTATTTTGCTAATTTTTACTTTTTTTTATTAGTCCCCCTAGGGAACTTTAACCAGCGATCATTGGATTGCTTGCACGATATACTGCAATACCAATGTATTGCAGTATATCGTCTTTCTGATAGGCAACTATTAAGCACTGCCAGTGTCAGGGCTTAGTAGTAGCACAAAGATGGCGGACCAGGGGGCCCTCATTAGGCCCCCAGGCAGCCATAGCAACCATCGACACCCTGTGATTTCATTCCAGGCGGTGCGATGAGCTGCTAGAGTGGGTCGCCTCCTCTTTCTAAAGATTTAAATGCCGCGGTCGCTACTGACTACAGCATTTAACGGGTTAAACAATCGGGATAGCGCCGAAGCTCGATCCCGCTCGTTACTGTGAGGGGTCGGCTGTAACATACAGCTGACACCCGCATCGTATGGAGCAAGTTCACTTTGTGAGCCCGTTCCATACTTCCCCTACCCGGCTATTACATATGGATACGTCAAATTTCGGGAAGGGGTTAAAGAAAATGGGACCATGGATGACTAACAAAGTGATCCCCACGCCGGCTTGCCATTTTTAGACAGTTTATCTCATAATTTTAGCCGACAGAAAACCGCCATATAGTGTCTAAATAATAGGCAGTGTCCAAATACTTCTCCGTTACAGAGCACATAATGTTCAATTCCCAAATAATACCATCAAAATCTGCTAAATCAGTGCTTCTCGAGCAGTGCATCATCGGTGAGGCTAACCCTAGTTGCAGGGGATGCCTTTTTGACAGAAATTATCATAAAATGCACAGTCCCTTCGCTGGTTGCACCAATCTGAGGTTTAGAGACATAATTTAGTCCTAATGGGGTTATTGTTTTGCTCTTCAGGGTTTAGGAGACGAATAAAAGGCAAATTGACCGATATTTTTATTTTTGGTATGAACATTGACCATGGGTGGTGAGGCCCAGGCATCATCCTGTTCTGGCTGGTGAGACTCCAATAGAAGAGTTTGAGAAGCCTTGTGCCAAATAATACTGTGTGTTTTTATTTAGCTCCTAGGGTTCCTGTCTCTTGGGGGCTCCTTAGGAAACAGAGGCCATGGGCAATTGCCCAGTTTTCCATCCCCTAAAACGAATCCTGTTTATGGCTATACAATAAACAAAATCATACTGTAAAGTAATCTTTTTAAGGTTAGCAGTAACAATTACTGTCCTTCTTATTATTGTTATTAAGATGGTGATAATGATAAATCATTAAAAAAAACTACTGGAAACCATATCAAGAGTTTCTCCCAAATGTCCCGTCTTCTTGTTAGGTCTTTAAGTTGACATATTTATGATTTATTTGATTGTTTTCATCCATCGTGTTGGTCACACATTTTATTTATTTTTTCTCCTCAATTTTTTAATTCCTCTTGAATGTCCTGACTTCTGTTCGGGTCTTCAAGCTTCTCGATCACATATTCGGTACTCTTGAGTTACTCTCGATTGTCCTTTCTTCCCTTTGGTCCTTCAGGTTAAGATATTTATGATTTATATGATTGTTTTCATCCATCTTATTGGTCACCCATTTCTTTATTTTTTCTCCTCAACCCTTGTGCTCCTCTCGAATGTTCTGACTTCTGTTTGGGTCTTTAAACTTCTCATCATTTCTGTAACTGCATTCATCTACCTTGTTGGTGGTCATTCTCTTGCTATTTTTTCTTCAACTCTTGAGTTCCTCTCGATTGTCGACTCTACTGTTGGGTCTTCAAGTTGACATATTCATGATCCCGTGGCTGCATTCATCCGTTTTGTTCTTGGTTGTCTCTATCATGCTTATTGTTTATTGTGTAATACAGAGGAATATCACTATACAAATAAATAGTCAATTTTTACTTGTGTATAGACCTTCTACAGCATGATGCACAATACTTTTGCCTGTTAGGTGTACGGGCCGAGCTATAACTGTTACGCTCTCCAAGAACAATTGGAATGTAGTAACACAACTTTTTCAATTTACTTTATCACAAGCTAGGATATATTTTTTTTAAGTTTAAAGGAACTCTCTAGGCATAACTTATACACAGTGTTGTGCCTAGTATATAGCCTAACGCCTCATGCACACGACCGAGTGCGCCATCCGAGTCCCGTCAGTGATTCGAGGAAAGATAGGACATGTTCTATCTTTCCTCGGATCAGAGACTCGAACCATTTTTCACGTACCTGATTCACCCGCTAAAGTGAATGGGTCCGTGAAGACTATCGGGTGCCACTCGGATGCCATCAAAAATGGCCCGAGTGGCACAACGGTCATGTGCATGAGGCATAAGGGTGGAGATCTCATGTATAGAAATAATATCAAAAGCCCTGCACTGAGCATAACACAAAATGTAAAAAAAAAATAGCTTTAGAGGCAAAAAGAAAAGTACCTGAACTCTTGTAGAACATTGTGAATTTTACATTACCCGAATAAAAGCACATTTCTTCCTCTTTCACCTTTTTATAAATGTTTTTTGCCTCCTTATCTCCCTTCCTATCCGTTCGCTTTGGCAGCACAGACATGCCCACTTTCTCAAACTTGAAACCAATTTCAAAGTTGGCAGTATCAAGTCAGGACATTATCTTGGAATTTTTTTTCCCCGATTTTTTTGCTTTTGTACAGCAAAACTTTATTATACTGCATTGTTTGCAGATCAACCTTTGATCATTTTATATTACAGGAGGAATGGAATCTTGTTCTCGAAAAGGATTTTTATTTTTTTGTTTAAAGCAAAGGTTGTATGGATGGTATAAATCATTATGATACCTATGGCAACCACTGATTTGAAATTTTCTCACGTCCCCGAAGCTGCTAACCGTACTGGCTTGATTTCTACAGGACTAAATTTTAGTCTTGTAAGCGCAGTGATAAATCTCTCGGTCTATTAGCTAAAGTGTGTTGGTTAAAAAGCCTAAATAAAGGTGGTACTGGTTAGCAAAAAAAAAATAACAAAATATATCAGTGACTGTGAAAAGTCTACTGTGGAAACATAGCAAACATGTTATGGATTTTTTAACTGATGTTTGCTACCATGCCCTAATTATGGTACCAGGTTTTGCTACCCAGGACAAAAGGGCTTGGTATTTGTTTCCCCCCTCCATGCCCTTCCCATGCCCTTAAGGCAGTTCTTATAGAGGGTAGTCCTTTACCGGAACTTGCCCTCCATAGCAAAGGGGACCAACCAAGAATTTTATCAGAACAGAGGTCCATTATACTCATGTATCTGTATTTTCTTGTGCTCATTTATTTTTAGTACTTTAACTTCAATGCCTTTGGTTTCTAGTTGGTTATTGGGGACCTCATACATCTAGGAGGCATATAGGTTGGGACCTGAATCCAAGAAATCATCTTATCTTTGGTGACCTCCATCAGAACAGAGGTCTTTTATATTTTCTAGAGCTTCCATCTGGTATCCTTACGTCAAAGCAGAGTTTAAGGTTAGGTATTGAGAACCTCAAGCATTTAGTAGACATGCAGGTTGAAGACCAGAATTCTAGACTTTTCTCATCACATCAAAACAGAAGTCCATTGTATATCTGAATCTTCAAGAGCTCTCGTATGTCTACTATCTTTATTTCAAAGCTTACATCACAGTCTATTTATTACAATTTATATCGTATCTTGGATCTTTAAACATCCAGTTTACAATCCACGTCTCTATCCTTGTGATATCATGAAAAACTCTTGTTTCAACCTTCATGTTTCAGTTCATAATGAACATCCCCCAATGGGGCTTATATGTCATTTTTAATGAGATGCCGATAATGATTTATGGTTTTCACCTGCAAATTGAGTGCTCTCGGTGCCGATCATTGTATTTTTCTTGCTTGCTGGCCATTTTTCAAGTCTTGCTGACTCTCGTGAGGGAACCTTTCAGCATTAAGTGATTGCCCCTTTAAATTACGCAGTAATTCTACCCATAAAGATTGTTATTCCTCGACAAATCCGGATTGCGATATTGATAATTGATTGTGTAGTGGTATGTGACACCAATTATAAGCATCAAGAATGGTTATGGGGATCGTTAATATTACATTACTGAGGTATTTATATGCTAGTACTGTATTATATGCTAATTATATACTACATATTATAAACTATATTATATGCTAGTACTCCTATTCAAAAAACAATCCTAAAAATCTACTGTGATCCATTATTTCTATGTTATATCGTAAGCTCTTTTACATTAAGGAAACATAAATGTAACAGAAATTAGTTTAATGATTTAGCAGAATGTCCCATGATATCTTAAAGAGACGATACATAATAAAGAAATGGTACACAAAGACTGGAATCATGACAGCCTGTCCCAATTCGGCCTTTTGGCACCAATCCCCAGACTAGGAACCCGCATAGCAGTGCATCTTGGTTTATCCCATTGACGTACTGGACTTTCCCCATTGGATTCCGCAGCACCTCAGTTCTTTTCACAGAAAAGAGGGGACCATATTGCAAAAATCAAACTAGGTCGCCAACTTTGGTGGCAAGTTTTACCACCTAGGATAAAAGTGCATTGTGTTCCATCCCCTTTCCGTGACCCTTAGACCAAACCTTACCCCTTCATTGTTGCTCCGGAACAGGTAGTCCTGCACAGGTTCTCGCCCCCACCCATAACAAAAGGAAATGGATCAACCAGGGCTCGACCCCACTCTCAGAAAGGACCCCATAATAGATGCATGGGCTGCCCTTATGTTATAGCTAGAATATAGGAGGCATGGGAGGTCTCGGAAAGTAGAGTATGAGGATGTGAGTATTACAGGACGGGGTGGGGATAGAAAGTTGTCAATTTCCACCTGGACCCTAAATATTTATATGACATTATATTTATATTCCACAAATTCAGTTTTTATTCAAAATGATTTATGTCAAGCAAGAAATTACTGACACACAGGACATATAAGTTATAGAAAAAATGATTTACTTGAATTAAGTGGCCGGGTTCTAGGTTGTAAATTATATATGAAATCAATTTCTCCTTAACTTTTCATTTCCCCAGTTAGTTGCTTTACGTGGGATGTAGAAAATTTTGCATCAGTTTTTAAGATCAAAATGAGACAAGTCAATCCATTGAAGGACGACTTAACACATTCATCAGAGCATTTTATAGTCCGGAAACGAATGGGGAAGAAAAACTGTATGCACCATCAAAGGTTGTCAGGAAAGAGTTAATACACTCAAACATTTCACTTTTTTGAATCCCTTAAGGACACAGCAAATTTTTGTTTTTTCGTCTTTGTTTTTTTTTATTTTCTCCTTTCACGAGCCAAAACTTTTTAATTGTTGGAGACGTTCTATTTTTGAATGGCAGCATTTAATGTAGCAGATAATGTATTGAGAAACTTAAAAAAAAAAAAAGGAAAATGGAATTGAGAAAAAAACACAATTACGGCATCGTTTTTTGGATTTGTTTTTCACGCCGTTCCCTGTGCATTTAAAATGACATGTTAACTTTAGTCTGCAAGTCAGAACGTTTACGGCGATACCAAATTTATATACTTTTTTACATTTTTTACTACTTGTACAAAAAGCATTTAATTTCCCCATTTATTTAAATGAGTTGTATGAGAAAAAAGTCTACTTTAAAGTAAAAAATGTCTTAAAGGGACACTCTAGACAAAACTGATCACTGTGTTATGCTTGGTCCAGGCCTGAGGAGGCTCTGCATGATATAGGGATTCAAAGGACTCCATGAAAGCTGCACTGATTTGGCTGCTGTGGGTAACAAAGTCCGTTTTTGTGTTTAGTTTTGATTACTGAGGCCCGGTCTATTAGTTTTGCCCAGAGTGTTCCTTTAAGGTCAACCGGACTTGAAGGCTTCTTAAGGCCGAAGCTTTGGACCCGAAGCCAATATTGTCATCAGTCTCAAGCATATAATTACCTTTATTAGAAATAAATGTAACATAAGATTTAAAGGGGTTGTCTAGTTTTGAAAACTCATTTCTATATACCCCATTAAAGAATTAATACAGGGGGTCCTCTGTTCAGGATTCTCATCTTGGGGCCAGAGTGCAGAGTGGTTACAATGAGCGACTATCTCTCTGGAGGACTTGTCCTTTCCTGCATTACACAGACAACCCATTTGATTTGAATGGGCACTATGTAATGCTAACTTTCCCCTGTGGTGGCGCTGCAGGGAACACACTGACAGATTTTCCCACTGATACTTGCTGATCGCTTGGAGTCTCAGCAGGAGGACACTTTGTGATGAATTTGTTGTCAAGGAATGCTTCTAACAAGTAGGGATTGTCCAATTGAAGAAAACCCACAATGCTCCTTCAGACCGCGCGTGAAACACAAACTCCAAGATTATTTTGTGTCCTCGTCAATAAGCATAAAATAAAATCCTGTTGGTCAGTCCTGCTGTGTACTATGAGTCATGTCTACAAACAGGGATTGTGTTTTCAGTAACACGGACGCTATTTATATCTGAGAGTAAATTATTATCATTGTAAACCTGCTGGGGCCCTAATGGGATTAATTAAAGCTATAGATGGTTTTCTGTTTTCAATCGCTTTGTATAAATAGCAAAATCACCACCGTAGGTCTTTATGACAAAAAAAGAAGAAGACGCTGAACGACTACAGAATGAAGGCTGGGACTGACTATCTATCTATCTATCATCTATCTATCTATCTATCTATCTATCTATCTATCTATCTATCTATCTATCTATCTATCTATCTATCTATCTATCTATCTATCATCTATCTATCTATCTATCTATCTATCTATCTATCTATCTATCTATCTATCTATCTATCTATCAATCTATCTATCTATCTATCTATCTCATATCTATCTATCTATCTATCTATCTATCTATCTATCTATCTATCTATCTATCTATCTATCTATCTATCTATCTATCTATCTCATATCTATCTATCTATCTATCTATCTATCTATCTATCTATCTATCTATCTATCTATCTATCTATCTATCTATCTATCTATCTATCTATCTATCTATCTATCTATCTATCTATCTATCTCATATCTATCTATCTATCTATCTATCTCATATCTATCTATCTATCTATCTATCTATCTCATATCTATCTATCTATCTATCTATCTATCTATCTATCTATCTATCTATCTATCTATCTATCTATCTATCTATCTATCTATCTCATATCTATCTATCTATCTATCTATCTATCTATCTATCTATCTATCTATCTATCTATCTATCTATCTATCTATCTATCTATCTATCTATCTATCTATCTATCTATCTATCGATCGATCCCAGAACCCATTATCTGCTATGGTGTATGTCCACTGGCAAAAGTCAGTGCCAGCAAGTTCAGAACCTCCCTGCTGACTACGATACTTTATTACAATAAATGAAGAAGGTTATCTATAATTTTGGTATAACAGTTTTCAATAGCCGTCAGTGGAGAACCCACCAATGTAGATCTCATAATAATATTGTGTGAACTGTTAAAATAGAATCTCTTTTTCTTTTTTATGACAGGCAGGTCAACAGCGCTGGTGGGAAACAGAAATTTCAGTTGACGGACCCATTAAAAAAGGAGAATTAATTACCAATAACTTGACTAAGCTTGTCAAGCCAGAACCCTATGAAATACGACTCACCCCTATCAATAGATATGGAGAAGGGGACTCAGCGATTCGAATTATCAAGTACAGTGGTAAGTGTTTGTTGAAAACAGTGACATTTGTTGTTTCTTTTGTTTTAATGGATCTAAAATACAAAATTAAGCAACTTTACAAATAGTCTTTATTAAAAAAATATCCTCGTTTTATGTTTACAGCTCTCATGCAGACCCATGTGTCTCCATGGCTACAGACTATGAACAGTAATGTCTGACCCTACAGTCATTACTACAATCTCTCTGTCCCATCTCTTACTGTTTGTAGGTTAGAAAGATGCAGGGGGCAGGTGGAAGGGAGTAACACATGGTTAAAGGTCTGCATGGGGGCTGTATACACAAAATTGTAGGAAATGTTATGCCAACATGCGAAAACTGCTTTATATTATTCTTTAGATGCATTGGAGCAATAAAATGGTTGCAAAAGTGTACAGTATATAGAATTCATGGCTGGCTCCAGGTTTACACAGGCCCTTGGGTGATACAGTCGCAGTGGGCGCCACCATGCCTCAACTTCTTTCATCCACCGAGTATACGATACAACAATAATGGCGCCAGTGACTTTTTTGTCATGTTGTGGCAGGTTTCTTTTTTGTTTTTTATTTGAACTTTTTTTCCACCTATAATATACTGACCTATAAAGACATATGTTTTTATATACCAGTACATTATGTCTGTTAAGAAAAATACTCTTGAAGCTGAGAAAATTCTCTCATAGATAACAGTGTAGTCTGTGGCCCAATAAAGTAGGACCTGGTAAAAGAAGGAGTACAATAATAGTGAAATATAGAGAGGGATCCCTGAGCCATTTCGGAGTGTTACAGAGAGCAGCAGTGAGGCCTGACATCTACCCAATGCATGGCCCTGATAGCCTTGAAGGGACCCAGTTGACCATTGTGTAAGGCCTTATTCACACCAACGTGTTAAATGTCACACGGACCTATATAATTCAACGTGGCCGTTCTCACGGGGTCCGTGAGAAAACAGGATATGTCCTATTTTTTTCACGCTTCACGCATTCCTCCATAGACTCTAGTCTATGGGTGATGCGTGATATCGTGTCAAGCAGCGCAGAGCACGGGTGCACCTCGGACGTGAAAAACTGCAGTTTTTCACGTCCGAGATGCGGCTTTATACTAAGGACAATGAACTTGAATATTTAATGTGGAGTCATAATTTGCCCTTAATAGAAAAAACAAATAATAAATTTTCAGTTCTTGAGCAATTTTTTTAAACCCACATTAGGCCACATTTACATCGCGTTTGTGCTATTCGCCGAGCGTATACGTTTTTTTAATAAAAACGTGGACCATTGAAAACGTATATAAATGTGTACCATTTTCTGTTTACGTCTGTGTTTTTTTACAGCGTGTACGTTTAGCATAAAGCGTTTAGCATATGTCGGTATACGTTTCTGTCCGTTGAACACAGGTAGAAAAAAATGAAAAAACTGATGGATTTACGGATACAAATGTATAGGATTACAATTACATATATCGTCCATTGAGATCAATGCTAAAAAAAAGTTATGTCGCTCATACGTTTTTTTGAAGTACAGAATAGCGTAAAACTACGCTTTTCAATACTTTCAATAAACAGTATCCCAACATAAACCATGACATAGACCAGACGGATGCTATTTTGGTCTACGTTTGACCCTTTATAGTCTACACATCGTGCTATACGTTTCAATACTTTTTTAGTGTTTAAAAACGTATATGCCTGGCGGATAGCACAAACGCGATGTGAATGGGGCCTAACAGATACAAAATAGTTGCGATTGCTCTAGCACATTTGAAAGTCCTCCCAAAATATTTGTAATTGCCATAAAGACAATATTGTGGCCATCAAAAAAATCATCAAAAAGAGTCTATGTAAATCCTGATCTGGTACCTTTACTGGACCACAGCCAAATCCTGATTTTGAGCATGAAGACAAAAAAAAAATTCTGTAGAGGTCTACATGGGTGGAATTCCGGAAATTTTATTTTATATTATCTTTTCAACGTGGTAACAGACAGAAATTGGATGTACAATGCATAGTAGTGTGTAGTATTACCTGTTAGAATGTTTGGGTCTTATAATAATCAAATTTTCCAATTTTTTTTCAGCTCCAATAAATCCACATTTACGTAAGTATCCCGAAAAAAAGTAAAAAATTGTTACATCATTATGATCATCACTCCCATCATGCCCCAAGATGGAGCTATACGCTGGATGGGGCTTCCTCCTGTGCCAACTGTAACCTGCCTAATAAAGCGCTCAGGAGAGCCATGTGCATGAAGTCCGTAATGCGGCACATGGAGACCCTAAAATTCCCTACTACCGAACTGTAGGCACTCTACATGCTGCCATATGGTTTCTCCGTACGGAATTGTATTATGGAGTTATTTTTTCCCTAGAAGGAGAACCTCTCCGTAATACGCCATCCAATGAATGGCACAGTTTGGTTTTCCTTTGGTTTTTATATCAATCCAAAAGGAAAACTCTGAGTGTGCCAATATATGTAATCGGGGGCATGCATAGGTACAGCTGACCCCCGTAGACTCAGAACTTGTACAGGTCATGAGTATGAAGCCAAATACCCTTTGTATGAGCTGCCATCGGGAGTTGGGTGAGTTGGTTTCATATGGGAGAGGGGGGGTTGTGGAAATCCCATTTACCAACTTTTTAGGGGGTAAATTATCGCCTTGGGCAGAGCATGTCCTTCTGCGCCGTGTATGATTATTTATTAAGTATTAAAAGCAGCAATGATGTAAACATTCCACGTTATATTGCAGAACTTCTTAGTTCTGAAGTTATATTTGAGAATTTGTGGATGTGAGGATACAAAGGAAATGTCTGCGTTTATTGTCGAGAGCTTCTAGTGCGAGAACAAAAGTTCACCAGTTGACCTTTGTCGCTACTTTATGAACAGCCTCACTCAAAAAAATGATCACTAACCTCCTTCCATGTAAAGTTCACCTTTCTTTCATTACTTTTCTCTTTTTGTGAACTTATCTCCGCCCTTAGCTCTGGCAGAATTTTTGGATTAATTTTTTTCATTAATACCTCGAGGATTTTTTTTAGTATGGTTTAAGAAATATTACAATTATGCCACAGTTTTATTGTTACCTTATTGTATGTAAAATGTTGTCCTTGTTGTACTATATAGTACAGAAAGCTTTATCCATCCGATCAGCCGCTCCCTAACTGCTCCTATAAAAGCACCAGATCAACCATTTTTGCATGTCGGACGATCATCTCTTCAATATGACGATTACCTGTTGCCTCCTACATACTATATCTGTATGAAAGGTGAAGGAAAATGTTCAGAGGTCGTTTTAGAGACGAAAACTTCGCAAACAGCTTCATAGGGGCGAAAAGCTGTTGTTTGACATTATCTAGGCAAAATAAGGAGTCAAATGGGGAGTCAACAATATAACAAGCCTTTTCAACTGACCAACACATGGACAACTTATCTTTCGTCCAGCTGTTCTTTTGGCCGATTTCACTACAAATATTTATCGGCCATTTGTACCATAAACTTTAGGTTATGGCCGACCACGGCCAATAGATTCAAACACAATGGAAATTTTGTCTGTCGTGTGTAAGAAATAAGGGATGAGAGATAAAAAAACATATTACAAGTCTAAATCTGCTTTTAGAAAATTTGCAAAGGTTTTGATCAAATTCCATGTGTACAAATGGTTATGCTGCAGCTCAAGTTTTTAGTCTTTAACATTAAAGGGAACCTGTCAGCATGACTGTTTAAACCAGTGTTTTAGAGAAAATATAGTTTTAATAAGTGTCGGATTCCGGGAGAAGTGTCCACTGGGTGGCTACCCATCCAGCTTCTCCCCGCCGAGCTAAGCTTGATTGACAAATGTCTTCCTATATGTGTAAAGAGAGAGACCTGTCAATCAAGCTGAGCCAGGTGCCTCCCGTCTGACACTTCTCCTCAAATCCCACATTTAATAAAACAATGTTTTCGCTAAAACACTGCAGGACTTATGTGATACATAGTTTAGTGTAATCTGGTCACCTGGTGCTATATCATGCTGACCTTGGTTAGGGCAGCAAGAAAGTGCTGACGGGTTCCCTTTAAGAACGTGGCTTAATTTTCTGAAGCAAATTGACACACATAGTGGGTGTGTCCTCTGCTTTCGAACCATAGCTGAGGGTTTAGGCACGTGTATTTAGTTCAACTGTTGATTGGTTTTCAAGCTGAGACTTCCTGCTGGGAGATGGAGAAAGAGCTGCATCATTCAGAGTCACATTCAGAGCTGCGCATATAGCTATAGAGACAGAAAAGTCTTATATGCATGCTTAAAATGCTATAAAGTATAATTCTGCTTTTTTTGTTTTACTATTACTAAAAATAATGATGATAATAATAATAATAATAATAATAATAATAATAATAATAATAATAATAATAATAATAATAATAATAGTAGTAGTAGTGATAGTATTTAATTATCTTTATTAATAAATGCACTGTGAAATTTAGACTTATGCAACTCGAGTACATCGTCTGACATTGACGTCAATGAAGGCTGAATACAGGAAAGTTGCCTTGGTAGCCACCCTGCATTGAAGCTCCGTTCCCGGATTGAAGCTATTAACAAATAGAATTCTAGATACACTTTAAAGTATTGACAAAAATCATATATCTAGCAATTGCAATGAAAAGCCGCTTTAGGGTCAGTTCCCACGTTGCGTAAACACTGCGGATTTTCGCAACTGATTTTTGTTTGCGAAAAATCCACAGCATAATGCAGCTTCAGTAACGTGGGTATGATAGTATAAATCTCATCCACACGCTGCGTAAATATTGAGCGGAAAAAACGCTTAGAAATTAAGATGCGGTGCGTTTTTTCATTTTGCATCATGTGATTTGTATTTGTGTACACGCTGCTTATTTGTTGCAGGTTTTCCTCATTGAATTAAATGGGGAGGTAAAACCTCCAACAAATAGCTGCGATTCCGCCGCCAAAAAAATGCAATTGAGCAAAAAATTATAAAAAATCTTATGCTTACCCAGAAGTTTGTGTTTCTTCGCCCAGGCCGGCCTCCTGGGATGACGCTTCATCCCATGTGACGCTTCATCCCATCTGAGGCATAACGTAATGCTTTTGGGCCCCAATGCAAGATCTGTAAAGGACCCCCAGCTATCATGGATCAATTATAATACTGGTCTATAGACCCAGAGTACTACAACAACCGTTCCATCCCATAAAGTTATATCCCTGACGTAAAGAGAGACCACAGAATACACAACTGTAGGGACTTCCTTGCACCATCATACAGGTTCTGAGCACATTACTTTACAATTTGTCTAAGGGCTTATTCAGATGAACGTGTGTCAAATCGGCCGTGAAAAACTGCAGTTTTTCACGGCTGATTTGCACCCAATGCAGGACCCGTTTAAACGGATCCCTCATAGACCTAAATATATTGAGGGATCCGTGAAAAAATATGTCCTATTTTTTTTATGGGCCATTCGCACGGTCCCTTTAAACAACGGCCATGTGACTAGCTTCATAGAAATACATGCAGCTGCGTCACGGCTATTAAAGAAACTGCCGTCACACGGATGATTTCAATGTTCGTCCGAATAAGCCCTAAAGGGGTTTTCTGAGACTTAAACATTGATGGCCTGTCCTAAGGATGGACCATCAATTTTTTATCGACAGAGTCTAACCTCCAGGAGCCTTGGTGATCAGCAGAATAAAGGGGCTGTGATGCTTCAACGAGCGCTGCGTTTAAGACTTGCACAGGCACAGCGCCACACACGCAGGTGTGGGTGTGTCTGGTACTGCAACTCAGTGTAATTCATTTTTGGGACGGAGCTGCAGTACAGTCAAGCTACCCATACAAACAATGTGATGTGCCTATGTCAACAATGAAGGGGCCCCTGCAATCTGCTGATCAGCAAGGGACCCGATGGTCGGACCCTCACCGATCAAACATCAATGTTTAAGTCCCGGAAAACCCCCTTTAATAAACAGTGAATTCAGATAAAAATTAGACCATTATTATCATCAGTAGAAGACTCCTTCATAATACAATCAATGTTCCTTAAGAACATTTCTATAGGAGTTAATTCCGGTTGAAGAAGCTATAGAATAAATCTGCAGCTCCACGTATTTTACTATCAGCATCAAACGTCCTTAAGCATCTAAGGCTGTTATTAATCTTGCGGTAGTTCGTGCTGAGTTTGGGATTATTTGCAGTTTATAGGGTCACAGACAAGCTGAGAGTATGACCTTTTGTTATCCAGATGTAAAGAAAATGCAATGATTTATCTATCATGTCAATAAAATATCCGAGATGCAGAACGGCCCGGTAGATTCCTTCATTAAAGCCCCCTCCGAAGTCTCCTGCTGGAGGTCACTGTTAGTATCACACACAATATATAAATATGTATAGAAAAAGATTACCACCTACCGGGTGATTTCTATTTTCATCAGTACAACAGGCAAAAATAAATTGATAATTGCTTGTATGTGATTAAAATAATTGCATGTTCTAGTGCTGAAGGGTTCATATCACGCAGAATAGGCAATAATGTTTAGTCTTCCTGTAGAACCCCTATAGGAAAACAATAATTACCTGAAGAAAATGAGCTGACATGTTTGTATGGAATATGAAGCAATGCCCATAAGGCTGGGTTCACACGTGGCGGAATTTCACTTGAACTCCGCTGCGGACACTCCGCAGCGTTAATCCGCAGCGGAGCAGTTTCTCCATTGACTTCCACTTAAATTTAGAAGTGTTCGTTTAGACGATGCGTAAAATTCCGCTGCGGAGCATAGGCTGCGGAGCGGAATTTGGTGTCCGCAGTATGCTCTGTCTGTTGCGGAGCAGTGGCGGACTGGTTGCGGACTCATGGCGGAATTTCTCCATTGACTTCAATGGAGATTCTAAGTTCCGCAATGAAGTCCGCAGCTGTCATGCACATGTTATGTGTGCTGCGGATGCGTCTTGCTTTTTTGCCATGACATTTCTTCATTCTGGCTGGACCTATGTATTTCTAGGTCTACAGCCAGACTGAGGAAGTCAATGGGGCTCCCGGAATTACGGGAGCGTTGCTAGGAGACGTCAGTTAAGCGATCGGCAGTAACTGTTTCTGCACCCTGGTCAGTGACTACCGATCCCAATATACAGCAACCTGTAAAAAAATAGAAGTTCATACTTACCGAGAACTCCCTGCTTCTGTCTCCAGTCCAGCTTCCCAGGATGACGTTTCAGTCTAAGTGACGGCTGCAGCCAATCACAGGCTGCAGCGGTCACATGGACTGCCGCGTCATCCAGGGAGGTAGGGCTGGATGCCGAAAGAGGGACGCGTCACCAAGACAACGGCCGGTAAGTATGAAATTTGTTTACTTTCACTAGGGAAAGTGCTGTCCCTTCTCTCTATCCTGCACTGATAGAGAGAAGGGAAGCACTTTTTCCGCAGTCCGCAGCAGCTAGTCCGCATCAATTTACTGCACATTTTGGGCAGATCCGCAGCCGTAATCTGCAACCCGGATTAGGTGCGGCATTGATGCGGACAACTGCGGAGGAAATCCGCCACGTCTGGCCGTGCCCTAACTGCTACACAGCTTGCCAAATCTGTGCCAGGAAATCTCCCGACGTGCATGGTAAATGTGCCATAGAGCTTCATTGGCCCGATAGAGACCAAAAGATTGACCTCCGTCGGGCTGGCATACGTCAGTATACATTTTTTTTTTTTTAAGCTATGGATTGGCATATTAGACTATGCTATTCCATACAACGGGATCCTGTAAAAAAAGTTATAGAGCGCGGTATACTTTTTTTTCAACATGGGAGCCTATGGGCGATAGATGACACTGTATGGCATCCGCCATAGTCAAAGTTTAACGTATATGTCTGATATACTGAATGCTAACGGTAGGCCAATAGATATGTGAACTGGGTTTTTTAGACTCCTTTTACGGTACCATTACGGTCTCCCTTTGACACATATGCCGGGAAAAGCTCCCAACGTATACATGCTAAATGGAGTGGCATTCGTAACCCATTATTGGATTTGGTTAACGGATACGTCACAAAATCTCATGACAATTTTGTGACCCATACGTTAAACGGACACTATTATAGTCTATGGGTGACGGATGTCACTGTTAGGCATCCATCACTAGAATCCGTCATCCGTATTATAGTATTCGTTTAACTGATACGTAGTGAAAAGCTCTCGAAAAGCTCTTGACGTAAATGTTAATTGGAGGTCTGTGATGAATGCCATTCTGTGGCATTTGTTATCCATAGGCTCTCATGTAAAAAAAAACGTATACCACATGCTATACGTTTTTTCACTGGATGCCACTGGATGGAATTGCGTAGTCGGCTACGCTATTCTATCCAGCATAAAAAATGGTATCCCCAACGTATATCACCCGATGGAGACCAAATGGACACTCTTTTGACCTCTGTCCATATAATGGCATTCTATGGGTGCATTTGACATATTATATTATATGAATTGGGAAAATCGTGTCAACCTTGAAACAGAACAATATTTTACAGATTTGTTTTTTAAATCTTTTGCCTCTAATGTCCTTATTTTTTATTTCTTATCAGTAAAACACAAATAAGAAAGTGCAAGACACATTTTGTGGCCACTTTTTAAACCAATAAAGTTGGCCTTAGATATAAAGATTTTTGCTACTGAACATTTTTTGTATGTTTACGATAATCTCTTTGTCTTTGATACTAAAAATACTTTCGTCAATTGGTAAAGTTTCAAATTTTTGTTCATCGGTCGGGGGAAAATGTTCAAGTCATAGTGTTCACGTAACTACCATCTGACAAAAGTACTGTACATACGTGTCATCACACTATACTCTCCAGTTGATGGGGAGCATAGCATGGAGACAAGTACTCTGCACCATTAGCCCAAAAGGCACAAGAATTTTTTTTTGCCGTTTGGCTAATTGCAGCTAAGTAGGTATATACAGTAGCAGAATCAGTTATGAGTCTGCTATATTCATGAGGGGAGCGCTCCCTCGTCTCACCAGTGATTGACTACTGCCGTGTATATATGCGAATAAACAGGAGCTGTCGCCTGGCAGTCAATAGTAAGGGGGGCAGGAGGAGGTGGGGAGAGTTTTACAGTATGGGCCCATAGATTTCTACTAGTGTCATATTACGTATTTCTACAACATAGCCTTGTGCATGAGGCTTTGTGGTAGTCACATCGATTTGAATCCTGTCATCCAAATGAAGTCTAAAAAATTCTGTCACTAGAATGTCATAAAAAGTTCAAAAACATTAATAGAATTTTCAGTATTGATGTAATTTTATATTTAGACTTCTGACTGTTTATTAAGAAAAACGCACTTGTCAACCCTTGGCCCTAGGGAGCAATGCGGACTAGTGGACTTATGACACTTTAGATGACAACTGATATAGGTTTAATTCTCATCCTTTCTTTAATATGTATAAGTCGACTTTTTCAGCCTGTTCAACTAAATCTTAAATGTCTGGATTTCTTATAGGGGAGTTTCACTGTGGATTCGAAGATGGTAACATCTGCTTGTTCACCCAGGATGACTCCGATATTTTTGACTGGACAAAGCAAAGCGCCAGCACAAGAGATACTAGATATACACCAAACACAGGGCCCACCACAGATGCTGGCGGATCCAAGCAAGGTAGTTGTGCCCTAATCTTTGTATAACATTTTTGGGCTCATAGTTAGTACGGTTGATGGACATATGTGTTTTTTCGACCGTACTAACTATGAGTCAAACCTCTTTTGTCATCCACCTCTTGCAATTCGGGAAATACCAGCTTGTTTCTCCGAGGTTGCCTTCAACTACATCATCATTTTTAGTACCGTATCTACCAGTCTACATGTAAAAATGTAATTATTTTTGAATGTTTTTGAAAAAGTTCATCAGTGTCCATATACTTTCTATTCCTTTAGGTTTCTATATGTACATTGAGACATCACGACCTCGCTTGGATGGAGAAAAAGCCAGACTACTTAGTCCAGTCTTTAACATAGCGCAGAAGAATCCATATGGGTCCAGCAATACAGCTTATTGTTTTAGCTTTTTCTACCACATGTATGGGAGGCATATAGGTAGGTTATTCCTCAGAAAATATCATATTCAATGACAGACATTGTTAACCTTGACTTGGCCAAATGAGCTAGAACTTTGATAAAATATTTGCAAAATTGACAACAGAAAATGCCGCCATATTTGTTTCCCCTTTTAATTAGCTTCTCCGATATCGACAACTAAACTAATAACAGTATATAGTCTGTTCTATCAGTAAAGGTGGGACAGTTTCACCATTAGTTGTTAAGAAGCTAATTCTCAATTTTTACATTTTATATTAAAACTTTTGAAAGACTTTCAAAAATGTTACCTTAATTGTGTGGAATTTGACTAGAGTTAAACAATCTTGTCTAGGAAACATGAGAATATTCTTGGCTACCCGTGGCACAGTGTTGGAAGTATACAGCTTGAGTATACTAATTTTAAGATTAGTGTTACATGGGACCATCGCAAAAATTCTGACCCCATTGGACTTTTGTGATGGTGGAAAGGTTGTCCTCGACCTTTTGTCCCATAAGGAAACATTGTTTTCGGTAATGACACAATTTTGCCATGACTCATAGGTGACCATGGGTGTCTGCTACACTGGCCAAGAGGGCCATAAAGATGAATGTATAACAGAAACCTACCCTGTCAACGAGTATTTTTGTGGTTGATTTTTTTTTTTCATCTTTTTGCTGCTGGCATTTCAGAAACTGGTTATGCTTATGTTATTGGATATATTAAATGCATAGATATAAGATATTTTCACAACCGATTTTCCCTTGGCAAAAAACACACCCTGCCAAGGGAAAATGGGATTTCACATGGTGACACCTGGTGTTCTGTTGGCATTTAGAAACTTATGCCTGGAAATCAGTTCCTTATTAAATTATTTAGGGGGTTAATGAAAATCCATGTCCAGAGGAAACCAACCATGCCAGTGACATGTGATTTAACTTAGGCTAGAGCTCCACAGAGACATGGAGTCATCAGTGAATAAAATTGGCACATTACCAGGTATCGGATGCTTATACTTTGATGAAGATGGTTATGTCCAGTAGAATAAAGCGAAAAATTTAAGTAGAAAAAGGAAACCTTCCAGACATTGGCATCATATGAAATGAATCCATCATTATGAAATATCTATCTCAGCTAGTCAGCTGCATGCAACTTAATGATGGCCAATCACCCATGTCCAGCCTCTTAAATGGATCGGGCATATTTAGCGGGCATTGTTGTGCCAGACAACTATTTAGTGCAATCAATTAGAAGACTCATTAGAACTTTTCCAAATGGCAAAACATACTTGTGATGATTACAGAGCTTCTTGATAACAGCAGGTGCTTTGTTGTGGCTCGGTAAGCAATCTATCCTAGTTATATTGTTCTGTTATGAGCACTCTCCATTTAGGAGTGGGTTTTAGGAGTGGATTTTATAAATTTCACTCTTGTTTATTTTTATGCTTTGTATTAAAGGGAACCTGTCGCCTTCGATTTGTATCTAAATAATTTTTATACACTCGTCTATTGTCCAAATTTTAATTAATTATTTTTTAAATCACTTATGCACAACGGGTACCACCATTTTATACATATAAAAAGGTTTTCTCACCAGGAACAACCCCTTTCAATATGCCCTTTTAGGACATATGGACATCATACAGGGGGTCCCCTGCTTGGGACCCCCTCTTTTAGCAGCGTGGAGAGTGGCTCTTGTTTAGCTGCTCCGACGATAACAATTAACCACAGGATTCACTAAGCAGATGACTGGACCATAGTTTTTTTTTTGATGGCCCAGTTCCATTTCCGTTCATGGCCCAGCTTCCTCTCTAGTGCACTGCCAGTCAGTACAGACAGGTAAAGGAAGCAATATAGCGGAAATTTTAAATCCGGTTAAATCTCTTGAGTCTAATAAACCTACTCCTATTAATACAATGTTGTTTTTTTTTTTATTTATTTTTTATTAAAAGGAACATACTACATGTTCAGACCTGGACCTTCAGGACCGATTTTTTTAGTTTTTTTCATCGCTGCATTTCAAGAGCCATGAACGACAAGTTTTAGATTTTAGGGTACACAATTTTTTGGTAAGCTTAAAAATGTAGGGGGGGGGAGGGAAACAACTCAGGTTGCATGCGCCCTAAGGCAGGCCCCGCATTGTTTATGCTACTGTGAAGAGTCCCTTTAAATACGCTATTCATAAAAAATAGAAATGCGTTGAGTTAAAGAAACTTGGCAAGAAAAGAAAAGTTACCGCACTTCTTTAAAACCCAGCATGTGGAACAGAAGAGATTTTAGCCATAATAAAACACCCAGAGAACGGCCATTAATCCTGTTTACTGTCTGTGTATACATGTAATCAGTCTCTTGATGCTGCAAGAGCTCCTGATCAATTCTCATCCATCTCTCTTCTTGATCGATCTCTTTACACCTGAATCAGTGAAACGAAGATTTAGATTCAGTGAAATTCTTAACCTGCGTCTTGTCAATATGTTTGTCCCCGATCCCCCATTGACGATCAATGGTTTCAGATTTTTTCTTTTGTTTGCCCAAACAGCTTTCAATGTAGTTAATTTTAGTCCATAGAGAAAATGAGCCGAAGTTTTGTATATCAATCCTGCATTAACTATATCTATTCATAAATCCAAATCGCTAGCTTATTTTTTTGTGGCAAAAACTTATGAAAAAACAGTATAAGATAATTGATCTAGGGTTAAAGGGGTATTAAATCCAATACGTGATCGAATAAAATCAAAGATTAATTCATAACTTTAAGTTTCACACTTTCCCAGGAAGAACGCTTACGCATTTCGAACCAAACAGGTTCTAAGTCATACCGCTATGACTAAGAACCTGTTTGGTTCGAAACGCGTAAGTGTCCTTCCTGGGGAAGTTTTGTTCTGTATTTAAAGTTTTGAATTAAAGTTTTGATTTTATTGGATCGAGTGCTGGACTTTATCTTCAATCTACCTATTATTTGATCTGCTGCCAACACAGAAATCCTCCTACATCTACAAGCACCAAAGGAATATACAGCGTGGTGCCGGATTTTCTCAAATGGTGCATGGTCAGTGGACCTACTTCTGTGTGTTTTTTTTTTAAATTAAAGCCATTAACATTGATCTTCTATCCACTTGATAAGTGATAAATGTTGCATTGATGGTTGCCCAACTACTGAGACCGCTACCGATCACTAAAAGCATTCCCAGTGCCCTGTCCCTCCAGCCAGCACATCAACAGTTAGGAAGAGTTGCATGTGTGCCAGACAAAACTATGGGAGGTACGGAAACAGTCAAGTGAGAGCTTTGGGGAGGGGTGACCTAATAATTATGTATAAATATATCAATGGACAGTACAGTGATCTGTCTAATGATCTTTTTATACCAAAGACTGCATCTATAACAAATGGAGACCCACTATATCTAGAGTAAAGAAAGTTCTACCATCACCATATAAGAGGGTTCTTTATTGTAAGAGCAGTGAGACTATGGAACTCTCTGCCACATAGTTTGACTCATTGAATGATTTTAGAAGGGGTCTGGATGTCTTTCTGGACAGATATAATATTATAAGTTATATGTATGAGAACATTTGAGATAAATAATTGATTGCTATTTGCAATATTTGGTGTCGGAAAGGGATTTTTCCACAAAGAGGGGACAATTGACAGCTGCCCATAGAGATTATTTTGCTTTCCTCTGGCTCAACACTGCAGAATAAGAGATCAAACTCGATAGACTTAAAGGGCTAGTCTTATGTAGTCTTTAAAAGGATATATCATCAGAAAATGATAGATCATTTAAATCAGGTTTTAATTATAAATATATATTTATTTATTTTTTATATGACTTTATACAAAAAATGGCCACACAAGCACACACAATAGGCTGACACTTCCTGTTTTCTGTAGCTTATTAGTCAGCTTTGCTGTACAGATTGGGACAATATGAGAAGAATCAACTCATTATCATTATAGGACAGGCGAGTTAAAAGGGTTATATATATTCTGGTTATAACAAGTTATAAATAACAGCTAGATCAGTGGGTTCTGATTGCTGGGACCACCACCGATAACCATAACTGGGGTCCTGTGTTCCCTCCAGCCGCAAGAACCCTTTCCAGGAGGAGTTAAATGGTGCACCGGTTGAGCATGTGCCCTACTGCTCCATTAAAAGTCTATGGCACTGATGGAAGCTGTGCTGGGAAGTTTCGGTTAATACCATAGATGTAACTTTGAATGGAGCGGCAGGGCACATACCCGACCTGCAGTCGGTTTTGCGACGGGACCCCTGTTCTTACGGATATATAAGGCAACATAGGAACACTATACTCAGTGCACACTGTATCCAGCTTATTTGTTGAAGCTGGAATACCCATTTTAAGTTACTTTGACTTGCCTTTTCTTCAACTTTTTCTTAATCTACTTGAACAAACACGTCTTTTTCTAGCGTGGTAGAGCTGAAAAGGAAGTAACAATGTCATTCCCCTTATGATATTGTTATCATGTTCTTTGATGTGCTTGACCAGCCTTTTCTCTTCTCAATAGAGGTTTTAATGAGTAAGGCAAGCCTACAGATCCTTGTCGCACTGCTATGAAAGTCTTATTCTTTTGTACCAGTCTTATTCACAGTGACATTGATTTCTAAACACCCTCCATTTTTTTTAAGCAGGTTTCCAAATGACTTCAGCCTTGCATACAGTATCCAACAAGTGAATTGGGTTCATTAGGGAGAGATACTTTTCCGTCACTGTAGTCTTACTAAAGGTCACTATATGAGGCTTGTGGAGCTCCATTGTCAGTCTCTCAGATTTTATTATATGGCTGCTGCACTTTGAGCTTTTTAAAGGAAATTTATCATGAAATTAAAGAGGACCTGTCACTTCTCCTGACATGTCTGTTTTAGTAAATTCTTGTATTTCCCATATAACATTTCGGTAGCATCTTTTCTTAGAACTCTGCTTTGTGCTGTTCCTCTGTTATTCCTCCTAGAAATGTATGAATAAATGGACAACAGGGTGTTACCAGTTGAGGGCGTTACCCCTTCACAGACTGACAATGTCCAATCAGTGCTTACAGTGCTAGACTACGTAGGGACATGCCCCTTTGTGAAGGAGAATGGTAACATCCAGTTGTTTATTTATTGATAAATTTGTTAGAAGAATGAGGAACGGCACAACGCAGAGTTCTAAGAAAAGAAGAACTTTTAAGTAAATACATCTACATCGGGACTTTGTTCATGAGTTCTGACGAAACTTTCCATCAATATCGTAGTCGACTACCGTATTGATTCTATAAAAACAATGGAACCCTTACGCAACGGTGACAAACGGAAACCATTTGCACTGAATCCATCACCCTTGAAATCAATGGTGATGCAAACGGAAACCTATGGTTTCCGTTTGTTTCAGTTCGGATTTCGTTCATGGGTTCCCCTGACAGAAAGCTCATACGGAACCCGTGAACTGAGCCTTGGGGGCTGACATTTTGGAGGCACAGGCATCCTCCTGTATTGTCAGTATAGCAGTGTGTTTGTGCGTAGTAAATGGGAGTTAATGGTAAGAAAAGTGTTCATAGGCTAATACATTCTCCAAGAAGAGATGGAGACAGAAAAGGAACTGCATACAGAGCCTAAGGCCCTACTCACACAGCATTTGAACCTTCTATCGGAGGTATACATAGGAAGAATTCCCTGACTTATTCCTCTGACTGAAGGCTACGACATATGCCACGGTATGCAGTGGTATAAATTGCCTATAGTGTCCCATTGTAAAAAAATAAATCATATATTGTGTTCTACGCATTTTTTTGTGCAGCATAACTCTATATTAAATACCGTAGTGAACTGTGCTATTCAATACAGTTAAAAAACACTTTTTGACACTTTTTTGACCTATGTCGGGTCAATAGGGTCCTAGGAATGCGTTTGCCACATGCACTAGGAGTTTTCCCAACACATATGCCAAACATACACTGCAAATGTAGTGTAAATAGAGCCTTATCTGTGTATATAGTGTATAGTGTTACTATCCTGCCTGATCTAGGCCTTCAGCTATACAATAGAGCTGTCATCTTTCATTAAATCCCCTGCCCTCTTATTATAATAAAATGACTCTGCTAACTCTGTCCCAGGCTACACAGCGAAGCTGAAAGTGAGCTACAAAAAAAATGACAGGAAGTGTCATTCTATTGTAGCTGCTCTAGTGACTAGTGAAAAATCGGGAATATTTCAGGTTTTTTTATAGTCACATAAAAACCCCCATTAAATAAATGTTAAAAATATATTTATATGTATATGATGATACATTTCCTTTAATATTATTACTTATTTTAGGCAACATAGTCATTCTAAAAAATGACTATAATATACGTATATAAATACATCTCAAAGATAAATACTGGCCTAAAATATACTGTACTTAATGATTTTGAGTGCCAGAAATGTAAACCCTAGTTTTTCAGCTATTTTATGTAGAGGGACATATGTGCTATATGGAACTTAGTGACCTATGGGAGTATTTAAGGTTCGATATCTAAATTATACAAATGTATTACATATGATCAGGATATTATATTGTGGTAGGAATAAGTCTTATAAAGTGTGAGTGTATCTTGACCAGGAGTATATGTAATACTACACCATGTGTTATATTCAGGTTCGTTGAAATGCAGCTACCATATAACTTCTCTTGTGACGGCACTACCCAAATATTTTACTGTGTTTCAAATAAATCTTTAGTAAAATGTAAAAAAAAAGGTGAAGAAATATGTTAAAAAGAACTATGCTAATGGATATTTGTGGTTTACGGTGTCTCTACAGACGAAAAAGTCTGTTTTCAAAAACAGGACAATTTTTATTTTTGTAAGCTACAGTATTTGCAAAATACTAATTTAATCTTTTACAAATAAACTATACAATAAATCTAAAAAAAACTAACTATAAATAAATATAAGAATTGTATAAAAAAATACAGAAAAATATATAAGCTTTTTGGTTATTTATTTTAACTTTTTGGGTGTGTTAAAGGGGTTGTTCAGTCCCCAAAAATGTATGGCCTATGCACAGAATCCCTCAGACTCCCGGCACCCCGCCAACCAGCTTTTTTTCGAAGGGGTCACAGCCCTCGTACAAGTGCTGCTTACCCCTCATTTTCTTTGCTGCTCACTCACTTGTAGCGGCGGTACACAGTATTTCAGCCTTCTACCATACACTTGTCCCTTTGTGAGCCCTGAAAATACTAGATGGAGACCATCAATTTTTTGGGACTGACAACCCCTTTAATGATTAAGCATCAGTCCTTGATTTGTCATCTTGTCTCAAGTTCAGGATAATTTTCATCAGCCAAGTTAAAGCTTTATCTGTTCTTAGAGAAAACTGTTTAATGGCCAATAAGGCCCCTATTACAGCTCTCACAAGGGTTGTCACCTAGCTTCTTCAAATTTTGGAAAGTCGAATTGGCCTATAGTAGTTATGCAAAAATACATCCCCACTCCCTTAATACTGCATAAGTAGGAAGCTTTGACATCCAGAAGTCCAGAAAAACTCTTACAAAAATGATGGTGGCCATATAGATTTTTTTTTTCTTTTTTACGGAAGCAAGGTTATGTTTTATAAAATTTTCCTGACAATTGGATGTTTTTTAAAAAGTGGCCCATGTTTTACAGGCCATCTTTAGTGAATTCATACAGTTGTGAGCCCTGAAAATACCAGATATGAAGGGATTTCCCGCTATTAAGAATTTTCATGGCGTTTGTAGGATACTCGAGCAGTACTATGGCACAATATGGCAAAATAAAATGGTTGGCACAAGCTAAAAGATCACAACACTTTCTCATAAGTCTCTCCTCTGTTTTTGAATTTCGCAGGGAGCTTGAACGTATTCCTTCGACTCAAAGGGCAAACCAGCACAGAGATTCCTATCTGGTCGGCCACCGGAAATAAAGGAGAGCAGTGGCATCAAGCCCGTATTAATATACACCCGACAGCTTCATTTCAGGTAGGTGACACCTGACGAGTTTGTAAAAGTCATAGACTGGTATAGTGGTTACAACTCAATCGTAAGTTGTCCTGGTTGTTCTGATACCCCAGCAGACACCTTATTGTCGATGTCCAATTCCTTCCTTATTTAAGGCCTTATTCAGATGAAAGTGGGGAAACTCGGACGTAAAAAAAAGGCAGTTTTTCACATCCGTGTTGCCCCGTGCAGGTCACGTTTTCATGTATCCCCATAGACTTGAGTCTATGGACGGATCAGTGAAAACGCAAGAAAATAGGACATGTTCTATTTTTCAACAGACGCTTCACGCGGTCCGTTGAAACAACGGCTGTGTGAACGGCCCCATTGAAATACATGCGTGCGTGTTGTTTTTTAACGACCGTCACACTGACGTATTCTACCTTCGTCTCAATAAGGCCTTACAGTAATGTGATTCAGTCCACAATTTAGTTGCCACCACAATTTTTTGGTCCTACATCCTTGAGATCTGAAATTGCAGATAAGTACTTAAAAACGTAAAAAACATTTTTAACAATTTCCCATCCTGGAAGTTTACCCACTAGGAACTCTGCTGCATTGGGGTAGTCATGCCTAAGACCCACTTCCTGTCATTGTATTTACAAAAATAACTGCCTTTACCTGGTCCAGTTCCATGGTGAACCCTGCTAAGATGGTTAACAAATCTTAGACTTGATTACACATTTTCCCATCAATTCCTGTTGGCTGATCTGACCACTGAAGGTAGTTTGTGAATGGAGAAGATCTCCAAAAACTCCTCTACAACATAGAGAATCCTGGACCTTTAAGGACCGGGAAATCTCTAAATATTTTACAAAAAGTACCAAACATGGACTGCAAAATCCCAATCAAGGAGTCATTGTATTCAGATTCCTACATCTAGTCATTCCATTTTTTTTAAAGCTCCATGAAAGATATGATGGATCAATTTTTGTCATGGATCCTAAGGAATCCTATTGATTTATATTTTCCTGATCACTTTTTAATAAATTCTTTACCCAATCTGCCTGCAATGGGGCTCTAACTTCTTTACACAACAGCAGTTGTGAAGACCAATCAATATCGGCTAGGCTGCTTGCTGATGGTTTCCACTTGACATTGAGCCTATTTTTAAACACTGACTCAATGTAACCAGATCAAGAGAAGATTTAAAAACACTGGAAGACAACATAACCAAATTGAATAAAAAAAAATCAGAGGTTCACTTTAAATCTATCAACAAATCTGATAACTTATTAAACCAACGTGCTTCAGCTATGAAATATACAAATACACAATGTTAAAATGGCTAAAGATACCAATAAATCTTAGAATAGGACAGGCCGTTCCCTGCGAGCTCCAAATTGTTCTTTTGGCATTATGACAGTGCTCAGTAGTGGGAGCCACAGTTTTATTGGTGTCTCATGTACAGATTTGTATTATTCTGAACTCCCTTCAATAGTCTTGACAACAGTAAATGTGTATGAACGTGTGGCGCTTCTCATCATCATCCGGGGGCTCCATCTCCCCAGGATTAAAACTTTATGGGAAATGACAATGCTGCAGGAGAAGATTACCGTATGTTGGACATAATGTTTGATTATAGAAAGATGTGAACTGGGTTACAAAAATACGTGTGAGGGGCTGAAACGTAGCATTTAAACCGCTACTGGAGTGCTGGGATTTTTTTGTGTATGTGTATCTGGTGGACCCAGGATCAAGGTCAAGTTTGCATAGCACCAGGAATTAATTTTAGAAGTGCTGCTATTTCCTACCTTTTATCTATCTATCTATCTATCTATCTATCTATCTATCTATCTATCTATCTATCTATCTATCATCTATCTATCTATCTATCTATCTATCTATTTTCTATCTATCTATCTATCTATCTATCTATCTATCTATCTATCTATCTATCATCTATCTATCTATCTATCTATCTATCTATCTATCTATCTATCTATCTATCTATT
The DNA here is from genome assembly GCF_050947455.1 of Rhinoderma darwinii. Taxonomy (NCBI): domain Eukaryota; kingdom Metazoa; phylum Chordata; class Amphibia; order Anura; family Rhinodermatidae; genus Rhinoderma; species Rhinoderma darwinii. The sequence goes on along the minus strand of NC_134698.1, from coordinate 72,219,565 downwards.
TTCTATCTATCTATCTATCTATCTATCTATCTATCTATCTATCTATCTATCTATCTATCTATCTAATATCTAGCTTTCTATCTATCTATCTATCTATCTATCTATCTATCTATCTATCTATCTATCTATCATCTATCTATCTATCTATCTATCTATCTATCTATCTCCTATCTATCTATCTATCTATCTATCTATCTATCTATCTATCTATCTATCTATCTATCTATCATCTATCTATCTATCTAATATCTATTTTCTATCTAGCTTTCTATCTATCTATCTATCTATCTATCTATCTATCTATCTATCTATCTATCTATCTATCTATCATCTATCTATCTATCTATCTATCTATCTATCTATCTATCTATCTATCTATCTATCATCTATCTATCTATCTATCTATCTATCTATCTATCTATCTATCTATCTAATATCTATTTTCTATCTAGCTTTCTATCTATCTATCTATCTATCTATCTATCTATCTATCTATCTATCTATCTATCTATCTATCATCTATCTATCATCTATCTATCTATCTATCTATCTCCTATCTATCTATCTATCTATCTATCTATCTATCTATCTATCTATCTATCTATCTATCTATCTATCTATCTATCTATCTATCTCCTATCTATCTATCTATCTATCTATCTATCTATCTATCTATCTATCTATATATCTATCTATCTATCTATCTATCTATCTATCTATCTATCTATCTATCTATCTATCTATCTATCTATCTATCTATCTATCTATCATCTATCTATCTAATATCTATTTTCTATCTAGCTTTCTATCTATCTATCTATCTATCTATCTATCTATCTATCTATCTATCTATCTATCTATCTATCTATCTATCTATCTATCATCTATCTATCTATCATCTATCTATCTATCTATCTATCTATCTATCTATCTATCTATCTATCTATCTATCTATCTATCTATCTCATATCTATCAATCTATCTCATATCTATCTATCATCTATCTATCTATCTATCTATCTATCTATCTATCTATCTATCTATCTATCTATCTATCTATCTATCTCCTATCTATCTATCTATCTATCTATCTATCTATCTATCTATCTATCTATCTATCTATCATCTATCTATCTCATATCTATCTATCTATCTATCTATCTATCTATCTATCTATCTATCTATCTATCTATCTATCTATCTATCTATCTATCTATCTCATATCTATCTATCTATCTATCTATCTATCTATCTATCTATCTATCTATCTATCTATCTATCTATCTATGTCATATCTATCTATCTATCTCATATCTATCTATCTATCTATCTATCTATCTATCTATCTATCTATCTATCTATCTATCTATCTATCTATCTATCTATCTATCTATCTATCTATCTATCTCATATCTATCTAGTAAACTAGTCCTACTCAATGAATTAGAATATCATCAAAAAGTTAATTTATTTCAGTAATTCAATTCAAAAAGTGTCTCTCATATATTCTATAGATTCATTACACACAGAGTGATCTATTTCCAGCATTTTTTTCTTTTAATGTTGATGATTATGGCGAAGGGTATTTTCACACACTAAACTAAAAACGGGTGTAAAGTAATTAGTGCTGTTTTCAAGGAAAAGTCTCTGATTTTCAGCCGTTTTTATGCATCAAGCGGTTTTTTATGCGTTTTTTACGTCCATTTTTGGAGCTGTTTTTCTGTTGACCCAATAGGTGTAAATTAACTTTTTTATGATGTTCTAATTCATTAAGAAAGACTAGTATATAACTGTTAAAACCAATATACTTCCATTGTCTTTAATACTGCTAAATAATGTGACTCAAAACTTTTCCCCAACACAGATCCTTTTTGAGGGTGTTCGAGGTCCTGGTATTGAAGGCGACATCGCCATGGATGATGTATCGATCATTGAGGGAGAATGTATGAAAGTGGATCAGCCGGTCACTTGTATGTACCACTTTTTGTACAGGATTATTAATTAAAGAGAACCTTTCAGTAGCCCATCCATGTGCTGCTGAGTGCACCATGTTATAGGCGCCGCTGCACATACCCTGGGGCACTTTAAACTACCTGTCTAGCCTCCTCCATTTTAGAGATATCGGTGCCGTTATATTTGGCACCCGATATGTAAATTACCCCCTGTACTGTCAGCGGGGCGTTTCTTTTCGTGGAAAGGGCAGGGGGGCGTGATACTTTGCGCTTTGACACTGTCCAATCAGCTACGGCAGTAACAGAGCGGCTTGTGCAGTGTGACCTCTCTCGCGAGATCACAATCCTGTCATCGTTGTCTGACAAGAGCTTGAGAGAAGGAGAGCGTGTGTGCGCACAGCTGTGACGCCGCTGCTACGGAACAGAAGAGGAGAAGAAGTATTCACCTTCTTCTCCTCTTCTGTTCTGTGGCGACGGTGACGGAGCTGTGCGTGCGCGTTCTCCAGGTCTTGTCAGTTAGCGATGACAAGATTGTGATCTCACAAAAGAGATCACACAGGCACAAGCCGCTCTGACACTGCCCGTAGCTGATTGGACAGTGTCAGAGCGCTAAGTATCACGCCCCCCTGCCCTTTCTATGAAAAGAAACTCCCCACTGACAGTACAGGGGGTAATTTACATATCGGGTGCCAAATATAACGGCACTGATATCTCAAAAACAGTGCAGTCTAGACAGGTAGTTTAAAGTGCCCCAGGGTCTGTGAAGCAGCGCCTATAACATTGTGCACTCAGCTTAACATGTATGGGGTAGTGAAAGATTCTCTTTAAAGGGGTTGTCTGGTTTAATATGTTCATTTAGAACCCTCGTCAATTAGCCAAAGTGGATAATGGCTACAAAGAATGTCTCTCTCTCTGGAGGACGTTTGGTACCTCTTTACATTACACAGACAGCATATTGATTTAAATGAGAACAGTGTAATACTGAATTTTGCCTGTGGTGGCACTGTTAGGAAATGTAACACTTTTAGGCGGTCTTCCCCACAGATAACAGCTGATCACTCGGGATGCCACTATTAGGACACCATCTGATCGGCTTATTGTTGTGAGACCCGTCCAACTAAAAGGAATTGATCAAAGTGGACAACCCCTATAAGTGTAGAAGCATGCAGCTAATGTGTGGACTTTTGTCACATAAATAATTTTTTTATACAAGGTGATGCTTCTAAGTCATTGAAATAATGAACAAATACTGTGTAATAGCTAATTTATCAGGATTGGATTGCAGCATTAGTGTTACGCTGCAGAAGTCAATGGAGATTTCGAACCATCTCAGGGCTTACTTCTATCTCATGAAACCAGCATCATCTTACTTTAAGGGTTTTTTCGAGTTTCAGGTAGATTTTGGAAAACACCTTTACCATGCAAAATGTCGAAAAATTAAAATATTTTAAATATACTTGCAATCTACGGTATTCACGACTGTGTCCCGCTCAGGGCCTGATTATAGGTAGTCACCAGGGTCCTCCACCACCTACCCTTTCTGATGGACGTTTGATCCTTTCCAGCCGAAAACAGGTAGACAGGTGGTCACTCATGCATGCGGCTCTTGAAGTCTAATAGTGTCTCAGCTGTTTCATAACTCTAAAAAAGCTCTCCTATATGTGGTTGTGATAGGGAGTCATGGGGGATGGAGACCCCCACCAAATATTTTGACTAGGGACCTCCACCAACCTTAATCTGGTCCTAACCCCACTGCTTCCCCTGACACCAGTCCATTGTCCATAAATTGTGATGATTATTGTGACCAATCAAGATATACCCCTGTGACGTTGCATCCCCTGGACCATGTCATAATTGTCGGCCATGTGACATAACTTCTCAATAGATGCGATATCACTACCTGGAGGACCGGTGGGGATAGAAATAATAGTTTTTAAGACTGTAAGTATATTTAAAATATTTTTTCCCAACATCTAGCAAAGTTAAGGAGTTTTCCAAAATCCACCCAGATCAACCCCTTTAAGTAGTCATCTATCTCTTTGTGTTGTGATTCAACATTGACAACCTACCTAATTTATTTTTATCTTATTTTTTTCTCTTTCAGCTCCGCCTTCTGGAGTCAAAGTGTCTGGGACTATATTGCATATATGGCTGTATCCAGTTTTCCTTTTCCTTTCTTTTTTAAGTCATCAAAGGTGACCATATCCTGGCAGAGGCTACAAAAGATTCACTAGGCACTGGTACGAAGAAAGAGTCTTTGTAAATGGACAACTGAGAAAAAAAAACAATCTACCAAAGATTCCTCCACTAAGGCACTGGGAATTACTGGAACGTGGGAAATAAATTGTTGTTACAACTATACTTGAGGCGGGAAATAAAGGAGAGACCTTACAGTGCTTCTGTGGCTTTCACGAACACAGTATAATCTGAATATTCTCTTAAAGGAAGGAATTATGAAAATCCTTGTCAAAGCACAACGTTATGGCTGGTTTTCTTTCAAATGAATAGAGTTTGCTTGATACCATGGACACCTAATGGCCTGCCAACCTAAACCTCACAGTTAACAGGGTACACGAAGATCTGGCATTTATTTTCCATTCAAAAAGGTTTTTAATATGGAACAAGTATCAGTAAGCCCTTTTGCCTTGGCTGCCACCATCCAAAATGAGACCTCTGTAGACCACGTACTCCATATTGTCACACAGCTTTGCTAATGAAAGGTATGCCGTATCTTTTTTGCATGTAGATGTCTTCAAGAAAGAGCAGCTTAATCTTACAAGCTTTTTTCAGCTTTGGGGATTTCGCTTGCTTATGGACACAAAGTTTAAGTCGCAACCAGGCCCATCATCAGCTGTAATAAAGGAACCAAACCACCACCTTTTATAAAATGCCAGGAAACCAAGTGCCTTCAATTAACAAGCCTGAAAAAAGTTAGCTAAACAAGCTTGCACTGCTGTGAGTGGTTTGTGGAAACTAAAAAACAAAAAACTTTTTTAAGCAAACTACAATTCATGAATATAGAACACAGGCCAGATTAAAAAAAAATAAAAATTGCTACAAAAATACATGGACTTAAGTTGCTGCATAAGCTCCTTTTACACATATACATATATATATAAATATATGTATTGTTTTTGGATTTCTTTTTTCACCTTAAAAACAGCCATGGCCTTCTCGCTTATTACCCGTTTGACAATATCTTATACTTTGATCTTCAAAAATTGGAAAAATCGACTTTTCTGATAACTACAACTAAGATGGTTTGAAAAGTTGTCCAAGGATTTTCGATATCATTTTCTTTTTTTAATGGGGAAAAAATTCTTACTCTTATCTACATTTGAAATTAAATCAGTCTAATCTTAAGAGGAAAAAGTTTAAGAGTATCTAAAAACTGCAGCTCGATTGACCCAACAGAAATTGTGGGTCGGAAATATTACTCTTCATTTAAAAAACAAAAATTGAAGGTCCGATGCCTCTGCCCGCTAATCAGACTCTGTGCAGATTGTGACATAGTATTTTATTATTTTGGCAAGTTTGAAAAAAAAGAAAAAAAAGAAAATACACTTTTACAAAAAAATGTAAAAAATGACTGAGCTACCTGATTAAATACCATACCTTAACCAGCCACTTTTTCAATGCATTGTATATGTCCCTTATAACGTTGGCTATGAATATTTGAAGATATTTTTTGATTTCTTTAAATTATCTTAAAGTTTAACTTCATTTAAAAAAAATACTTTTATCTACAAAAATATTCTTTTATGTTCTTTAAAACACATGATGGTTACAAAAATGTTATGCAAGCAATTGGGCTATAAATAAAACAAAATATATATTTAACATTGCAGAAATTGATTTAAACAACCGAAGCACAAGAAGATATAGTAGAATAATGACCACAATTATTTTTTATTTTTTTTTAATTTTATTTAAAAAACTGTAGAAATGTTTGTGCCAATTCAGTAATTCAACTGAACAAAAAAATAATAATAATAATAATTTTACAGCTATGTTCAATAAAGCCTCTTTCCAGGTAAGGTATGATAAGTGGTCTACTGGTTATTTGTCTCTATATCCAAAAATAAAATATTTTACAGATCAAAAATATATACATAATTTTTTGTTAAACCTAATGGAATTATTAAGAAACAAATTATGTATGTATATATATATATATATATATATATATATATATGTATGTATGTATATGTATGTATATATATATATATATATATATATATATATATATATATACATATATACTTTATTATAATAATAATAGTAATTATTATTATTACCAAAATGGAGTAACTTGTTGATTTTATGTATATATATATATATATATATATATATATATATATATATATACTGTATGTATATTATAATAATAATAATTATTCTCATTATTATTATTCTCAATTATTACCAAATGGAATGACTTGTAGATAATACTACAAGTGGAAAAAAATATATAAATTAAATGTGAACACAAGGGGGATTTTATCATAACTTCTACGCTAGTTTTCTGGCATAGAAAATCTGCAAATGCCCCAAAAGTCTCAATTTGCGAAAAACACTGCGACTTTTGCAGCGCTTCTCATTCCACTTTACCAAAAAGTTAGTGTATCTTAGCGGAAGGATGCGGTTCTATCCAATTATGTATGAATTAGTGTATATTTTTATTTACAATTTTAGCACTCTTCGGAGGCATTTCACAATTCTGTTTATATTGGGAGCTGCCTTTCTCACTCTGTGGGTGGGTCAGCTTGTGTGTCTGTTTTTAACCCCAGAGAACTTGTACAAGTTGTAATGTAACATGATCAGGATATCATCATTCACAGACTGTTACTAGGCTCCCTCTTGAACTACAAGGTTTGCGAGAGAAGAACATTTATTATCTCTGTAATGGGGGACTGAAGCATTGCTTAGAGAAAGCGGCTTAGAGGACAAGCAGGTCCTGTAACAGGGTCACCACTCTTGCTGCGTTACGCTTAGCGAATGTAACGTGAATGACAAAGGAGCAGCATACCGTATAAATGAACTTTCCTTGAATATGCCTTTACATTTTATACTTCAAATAATGCAGTAATGCAGAATTCATTTTGTACAAGGTCTTGGTTATGACCTTACTATGTCTTGCTAATATTTATGTAATATTAATGCACACATAATTTATATATAATGTCATAGTGACATGTCAGAAGTTTTGATTGGTGGATGTCTGAGCACAAGTCTATAATCCCGTACACCGCTACATCAGCTTTCCTGTAAAAAGCCGAACAGAAACTAAGCCGCTGAGCGCTCACATGAGCAGTTCTGCCGCTTCATTTTAGCGATTGGTGGGGGTCTCAGTGCTCGGACCGCCACCAATCATAACTAGGCAGCAATTGGATAATCATAACACAGTATATAAACAATACACATGGTACACACGTTGTCGACTGCTGAGACTAGTTTCTGGTGGGTAATGTCATGTATATTCAGTACACAACTGTACGTTAACCTTCATACGATGATTCTTGATATCCAGTAACATATGTTGGTAACACCCTAGTAACTTTGCTTATTGGTGGGGGGTGTACGTATCAGCTGCGTAAGATCCCACCTTGTGTCTTGACACAGAGACCCCACCCTCCCCACATCTTGACAGTAATACCATGTGAGGGTCTTCTGGTACCTGTGTAAACCCTGGAATGCCCAGTATAAAAATAGCATTTGGCAAGTAGATCGGAGTAAAGTAAATCACAAAAATAAAAAACAGAAAATAGAAGGATTATCCACAGCTAGAAATTTTATAATTTCTGGAATTTTCTAAGGTACACTAGAAAAATTAGTACTGCAATTGGTTTGCTATGGACATCTCCTCTTTCTGTCTGCACTGTCTGCACTAGTGTTTATATGAGGCCCAATCTGCCCCTAACAACACAGTCTTCCCACCAACTCAGTCTTCCCATCTACTCAGTCTTCCCACCAACTTAGTCTTCCCACTAGATTAGTCTTCCCACCAACTCAGCCTTCCCACCAACTTAGTTTTCCCATTAACTCATTCTTCCCGCCAACTCAGACTTCCCGCCAATCATACAGAGTCATCATTGGCACACTTGTGGGGATACTCCTCCTTATGGTCTTAAGGGCTATGTAGTTCTTGATAATGAAGACCTGCTTGACTTGTTAGGTCTGGAATGTCTGCTGGATCCTGTATTTCATTTTGTTTTTACAGGTTTTCAAAAATCTGTAGGTCATCACCATTCTCAAAGTCTACTTCATCATACTCAACATGGACTGGTCTTAAGGGCTCTGTACTTCTTGGTTATGGAGATCTGCTTAACTTGCTAGGTCTGGAACATGTGCTGGGTCCTGTATTTCAATCTGCCCGAAGGCCTCTAAAGTTCTTCTTGATTATGGAGATCTGATTGACTTGTTAGGTCTGGGTTGTCTGTTGTGCCTGCTGGGTCCTGTATTTCATTCTGTTTGTACGGGTCTTCCAAAATCTGTAGGTCATCATCATTCTCAAAGTTTACTACGTCACACGTAACATAGACTGGTTATGGAGATATGCTTTATTTGTTAGGTCTGGAATGTTTGCTGGGTCCTGTATTTCAATCTGTCTGAAGACCTATAAAGTTCTTCTTGTTTATGGAGATATGCTTGACTTGTTAGGTCTGGGTTGTCTGCTGTGCCTATTTGTACAGGTCTTCTAAAATCCGAAGGTCATCATCATTCTCAAAGTTTACTATGTTATACTCAACATAGACTGGTCTGATGGGCTCTATAGTTTTTCTCAATTATGGAGCTCTGCTTGACTTGATAGGTCTGGGATGTCTCCTAGGATCTTTAAACCCACATATTCTGTATGGCCATTCTCAGAACACTGTAAGCTGGGGGAGATGAAGATATAAAGTTGAGATGTCGAGCATGGAAGCATGACCAATCTATTTAAATATGGTTTGCATTAGACTAACAGAATGGATTTCAGAGAATTTGTGCGTCACATCAAGTTCTCCAGGCATCCAATAAACAAATGCAATAAGAAAACACATCTTTCATTAGTTTTATAGTGACATTTGATATGTAAAGCAAACTTCTGAAAGCCACTTAGTCATTAGTTACACCCCTTAGGCCTGACACTAAAACTCAAAGAGTTTTATGCCCAGTGTTCTCGAACAATAATAGCACCAGCCATATGCCGGCTTCCATCACCGGGGTGGTAAAACTTAATAGAACTTTTAAATCTAACTTCAAGACAATAAATAATAGCCCTCTCCTACCAATTAAACGTTGATGTTAAGAAATGTTTATCCCGGTGTAAATGGAATACTTTACAGGCGAGTAGTCATCCTGCCTAAACTCAGAGAATAAAATACTACTTTGTTTGCTAAGGTTTTCGGTGTGGACAAGGAATGGCACAGCGCCATAAAGTAATGCATTATTTTTTATGGGTAAACTTTAAATGAGTTTTGCTTTAAAGTATGCAGAAGTAGTAAAAATAAAACTCTGCTATAGAAAATTGATGAGAGCGCATATTCCCTCTGTAGTGGGATTTTTTTATTTGATTTCTTCTCACAATAGTAACAAGAGAAAGTGATTTTCTTTGATAATTTCAATTATACAGGTAAATAGTTTTTCATCTTTGTTGGAAAATGCATATTAGAAGAAAAATTCTTGGTAGAGGGGTTGTCCAGAGTCGAGTAAATAAAGTGTAAAAGAGAGAAATTCTAAACAGAACGATATCCAGGTGGCAATAACAGAGTGGCATGACCATCTGACTGGTGATCTGATAACATCGCAGTGCCCATGTGGAGGCATAGCCTTGCTTAAAGGGGTTCTCTCATCACAGAATATGTATTTCCACAGCTTTACAATGCTAATGCCCGCAGTGATCTCCCAGCACAGAACTATGGTACAAGAGGACCTGTCAGTCTTACTGACAGTGAGCTGCTAAGCATTGCAAACAATGGGACCAACACAGCAATGGCTAGTAGAGCTTAAGAGATTTTTTTGGTTTCTCTGTTTTTTTACTTTAGGTTTATAGTTGTCCTTCATTTGACTTAATTTCACATAAAACATCATCTCGCATAAACCCTTGTGAGTCCACATCCACACAGTCCTAAAAGGATAGTCAGTGTGATTCCTGGGTTGTTCTGTAGACACATTTTATTAAATCTAGGCATAACTGACTACAAGAAAACTCACAGGAGGGAAGATGCTGCCGAAAAGACTGGATTTTGCCACTAAGAATAGTTGTCCCAATTAGATACTGTCCAAAAAATATGGTAGCCAAGGAAGTCCGAAAATCTCACAACTGGCAAATATTTTTTTTACTTCTGAAAACATCAAAAGTTCTGTTACTTCCAGCAATGGTTGGACCGTGTCATACTGTGTTTGAACAGGCTCCATTGACAAGGGGAATGGTAATACCCAGTTGCCAATTTTTTTCTACATTTCCGGGAGAAATAACAGAGGAACAGCAGTGATCACAATGTAGAGTTTTAAGGAAGATGTTCCAAAATTGTTACTGTATTTCAAGTATATACTAAAACAGACATGTCAGAAAAGCAGGTCTACGGATACAGAGGCATTAACAACCACTAATTCTAAAGGAATAGGAGCAGATTTTTATGTCACTTGTGGTGGCACTGCAGGGGAATGGGACACTTATAGCCAGGCTCCCCTCATATAACAGCTGGGGCCTCCAGAAGTGGGATACTCCATTACGCAATCTGAGTAAATGGAGGGGAGTCTCTCATTTTGAACCTCCGTCAGTTATCAAAAACGGCTACAATGGTTTCTGTGGAGGACCCGGCAAGTATGTGCATTACAGGGAAAGCCCATTAATTTCAATGGGAATTGTGTAATGCTTAATTTCCCCTGTGGTGGTGCTGCAGAGACATTTTAAACTTGCTGCCATATTCGCTCCTAGATTACAGCTGATCGATGGTGGTTCCATCAGCTGGACACCCTATAATCATCTTACTGTCAGGAAATCCTTCTAACAAAACCGGATTTAAAAGAGGCTCCAAGAAATGTTTCAAGAACTACTTCTCTATAAAACCACACTGCAATACTGAAGCAAATGGGGAAGAAAATTACACAAAAATGTGACACATAGGGCATCTTGCATCTTGTAATAACCACATCATGCCCCAAAAACTCTGCGGTTCTATACAGTGTATATGGGTTTTAAAAATACTCCATTCACTTCAACTTTACTACATTTTTTGTGAACAAAAACCACAGAGGATAATCCGGTGACATTTTATTTTAACACAAGAGGTGCTTTCGAATTTACACAGTGTTGCAATTTGATTTCTTGGGTGCTAGAACCGTATCAAGATCCATGCAACTCCCTTGACAAACCATGCGCGAGAGTGTCAAAATAATATCATAATACCAAAATAGCAGAGCTACACAGTGCCTAAATAAAAATGCCATACAGTGGCCTAATAATAATACCGCCATCTTGTACACTGCCCACAAAACAGTGCCCCGGATTTTCAAGCATCCGAGACTTGCAGTTACTGTGAATCATAATGAGGAGAACGGTGGAGGCCCCTAGAGAGTGGTGGCCCCTAGGCATTTGACTATCTTGCCTACTCCATAATCTAGCTCTATTGTGGACCACAAAGCTTGTTCACTGTATGCTGTAGGGCAATAAACTCGCTGTAGGGACTTATATGTATGTAATTAAACATATTCAAGTTTATATTCCTGAAATCTGAACCGGATGCCCATATTATAAGCCATGCAAATTAGAATCACCCCCCAGTTTCCTCGGCGGTAAAGAACCCCATTACTACACTATATACACGGTAGACTGGCGATGAAATAAAATGTACTGTTCTGTATCAAACTTCTTACTGGCCTCTAGTTCTTTATCATTCATGGAATTAACCCTTCATTTCCCAAAAAAACAAAACGTTTCCTTTTGAAGCATTTTAGACCCTGTATGGTCAATAGAATATCATTATTTCATCCATTTATCTACAGTCAACACAGATATTTGTGGTAATTACTGATAATGCGAAAACTGGTTGTGAAACTGCACAGTCAGTTCTATATTAGCATTTCAAAACCTCGGTCTGAATGGACATTGCTAAAAGATTCATTTGCACATCACAAATTAATAAGTAATAAGCCGGGACCGAAGCTTTTCCATTAAGTTTTCCGACAAGATTTCATACTTACATGTATCATCCTTATATCTTCCTAGATTTGCTATTATCAGCCGGTATAAAATGTTTTAGTCTTTGAATGAGAGGGTCGTTTTATAGAATATTTATAATGGCGTTTGTATTATATTACCATATATTATAAAATATATGGTTGCTTTCTTGCAGTCCAGTGGTTGTATGCGGTATTGCAGCTTGGTCTGATTCAAGTGAATGGGGCTTGGCTACAATACCAGACACAGCCTATGGATAAGAGTGGCGCTGTTTCTGGAAGAAAGCGTAACCATGCTTTTAGACTCTCATACAACCATTTTAAGGTTTTTTCATTTTTCTTAAGCCCCATTGGAGGACCAGGTGAAGCACTGCTCCTGTGCCCTCGCCATCCCTGTGCCATACATTTACCCTCCTGCATAAATGTATAGTGCTGTGCAAGTAGGGGTTAATAATGATGTCATTATTATAATATATGTCAATAGAATTTTTTTGTTTTCAGAACCTGATAATTATACCGAGATAAGCGGCGCTACATAGGCACTGCTTATCTGTTCCTACTGGAGAGTCACCATCTCTGTCATAGATCGCTTTTGCTGGAAGTTCCTTCTCCTCTGACCACTGATGAGCTGACATGTAGCACTCCTAAAAGAGGTTCCTTAGCAGCTGCAGTGTGTATTATACAGTGCTGTGAACCAGGATGAGGGTGTCTCATATCAATCAATTGTGGGCAGAAGCTCCCCCTTAGGCCTCATGCACACGACCGTAGTTTTCAACCATATATTAAGATTAGGTAATTTCGGATGAAATCGCGGACCCTTTCATTTCTACAGGCTGCAGACACCTTTCCGTACATTTACGGACGTGTGTCTGGGCCGTAGAAATGATCCGCAAAATATAGAACGTGTCCTATTCTTGTCCGCAATTACGGACAGCTACAGAAGTGCATCCGTATTTGCGGATTCATATTTGCGGACGGTAACCCTTGTCCATAAGGCCTTAATGAGGCGTGTATTATAAGGAATAATGTTTCCTCGCCTATTATAAGAATATTATAGTAACCTTGGAGCTCCACAACCGGTGTAAACGCACTTGTCCTTTGGCCTTATGCTTTTATATGGTCATGGAAATCCTTGCTGAAGTCTAATATTCTTATATCTTAGGCCCCATGCACACGAACATGAATTTGAGGCCGCAATTCACCCGCAAATCTGCGTGTGAATTGCGGACCCATTCATTTCTATGGGCCCATGCACACGACCGTAGTTTCCACGGTCCATGCATTGGCCGGAAAATCCGGACTGCGGACAGATAAAACAAGTCATTATACTGTCCGGGTTTGCAGGCCGGGCTAATTGAAATCAATGTGTGTTCACAGTCTGTGATTGGCAGGCGGCCTGCGGAGCGTTATCGGATGACACACCGCGGCCGTCCGTGCCGCAATCACGGGCTGTGCCTCGCGGTCGTGTGCATGAGGCCTTACAGTATGAGGCGAATTATTACATATATGGTTTATCATTTCATTTTGCTGCAGATCAAATTCACAATTAATTCACATTCAGAATCTGTAAAAAATATTAAGGGATCCAGAGGGGATATTTGTAAGGGGGTGAAAGGTGTGAAGATAAGCTTAGTCTATTCCTCCGTAATTAAACTACCAGTAGGTATTTCATGTTCTAGAGAAGAAAGGTCAATGAATGCAAGAAGCCAATTAAAATCAATTACTGATTAGGCCAACCACTTATATTCTCCCACATTACTAATTTATTTGAAGATATCTCAGATACTTTCACATTGCGGCAGATGATGATTTTAATTAACTTAGAAGGAGATAGATGGCTATGGCTCTCCAGCTCACGTGGAACTACATATTCCAGCAACTCTTGATATAAAGTGAGAAAAAGTATGATGAGTTCCATAATATGACAAATGCTGAGACAACACGAGTCCTAAATCTGTATGTTTAAGTTAAAGATTCTGCATATATTTGTAAGGACTATGCTATGAGCCCTTGAATGAGGAGGTCTGTGGCTGAACTATCCCTCCCCTTAATTCTAATTCCTAAATCCATGTAGGTTTCATTCAGACAGTATAGTTTTTAAACATGTGGAATTGGATCCAAAAATTAGAAGAATATGTTTGTCCTCTCTTTTGGGGTCCACTCATTATTTTAGCTAGAGAAAAGATGTTTAAAGTGGATCTGTCAGCTCTCCTGTGCGGTGTAGTATAGAGGAGCTGTCAGTTCTCCTGTGTGGTGTAGTATAGAGGATCTGTCAGTTCTCCTGTGTGGTGTAGTATAGAGGATCTGTCAGCTCTCCTGTGTGGTGTAGTATAGAGGAGCTGTCAGCTCTCCTGTGTGGTGTAGTATAGAGGATCTGTCAGCTCTCCTGTGTGGTGTAGTATAGAGGATCTGTCTGTTCTCCTGTGTGGTGTAGTACAGAGGATCTGTCAGCTCTCCTGTGTGGTGTAGTATAGAGGATCTGTCAGCTCTCCTGTGTGGTGTAGTAAATACGGATCTGTCAGCTCTCCTGTGTGGTGTAGTATAGAGGATCTGTCAGTTCTCCTGTGTGGTGTAGTATAAGGGATCTGTCAGCTCTCCTGTGTGGTGTAGTATAGAGGATCTGTCAGCTCTCCTGTGTGGTGTAGTATAGAGGATCTGTCTGTTCTCCTGTGTGGTGTAGTACAGAGGATCTGTCAGCTCTCCTGTGTGGTGTAGTATAGAGGATCTGTCAGCTCTCCTGTGTGGTGTAGTAAATACGGATCTGTCAGCTCTCCTGTGTGGTGTAGTATAGAGGATCTGTCAGTTCTCCTGTGTGGTGTAGTATAAGGGATCTGTCAGCTCTCCTGTGTGGTGTAGTATAGAGGATCTGTCAGCTCTCCTGTGTGGTGTAGTATAGAGGATCTGTCAGCTCTCCTGTGTGGTGTAGTATAGAGGATCTGTCAGCTCTCCTGTGCGGTGTATTATAGAGGAGCTGTCGGCCGGCTCTCCTGTGTGGTGTAGTATAGAGGAGCTGTCAGCTCTCCTGTGTGGTGTAGTATAGAGGAGCTGTCAGTTCTCCTGTGTGGTGTAGTATAGAGGAGCTGACGGCTCTCCTGTGTGGTGTAGTATAGAGGATCTGTCAGCTCTCCTGTGTGGTGTAGTATAGAGGACAAAACAGATAAAACCAAGGGGACAGATATACAAAAACACCAAAAAAGGCCATACTTACAAATGGACACAGCCAGGTCAGAAACGCTGATGAAGGATAGCAAGCAGGTGCTTTAAATAATAATAGCCACTCCCACTAGTCTTGAGGGGAGTGGTGTGTGGTGCATGGGATGTGTAGTAAGAAATAATAAATGAATAGTGTATGTGCAAGTGTAATAATATAAGTGAAATATAGGGGGCAGTAATGAGTAAAGTGCCTCAATACAAATAAATGAATAATGGGGTGCAAGTGTGTGAAACATGGAGGGATAGTAGAGGTAGAAAGCAACAAATATAACAATATTATATATTATATAATAACAGCACCAATCGATCTTTTGGAAAAATTGGTGTACGTTGACATTTTGTTTTTACCGGATTGCTCCTTTAATCTTTGTTGTTATCCTTGTACACACACAAGACATATTATCAATAAGGTCTAATTGGGTATTTGTTGGTCATCCTATAAGAAATAGATGCTACTGGCAAGTGATTGGCTCCAAATGAGGTTGTCTTCTGCTAAACCTTTGGGGCCCATTATGGTTCCAGAGCTTCTGACCACCAGAAGATCTTCTGGATATATGACTACTGGATATATAGATATATGGCTACTTGTTTCTTGCCTATGTTTCAGGGAAAGAATTGCAAAGTTCCTTTTACATTTAAGAGTGTATTTCCCAGTTATATTATAAAATTATTCATCGCCTTAGCTAGTTTTTCCGCTTATTTCAGCTGGGAAGTCCCAATTTTACACAAATTAGTTCCAAAACCGCTAACGCTATAAAAATGATTTATGTATACATTTACAATGAACTATTGGCAGTCATTCATCTTCCTCGGTAATGTATGATTTATAGCCACTTATAATGTATTCACATCTGATTGGCATATTGTCAAGTGATTTTTTTTGGTGTAGCTCCTAGCCATACATGAATTTTAAGTGATCTTAGGTCAGAAGTAAAAATGCATTGGCTATAAATTTGTTCACCCACAAGGTAATTCTTTAAATTATAAAAGTAAAGGAGTAACATCAGGACATTTTAATTTTTTTCTATATCCAAATATAAAAATGTAAAATGATATATAATATAAATAATATTAAAAAAATGATATATAAAAATGTAAAATGATATACAATATAAATAATATAAAAAAATGAATATATTAAAATATAAAATTATACAATATAAATAATATATAAAAATAATATTTAAAAATGTAAAATGATATACAATATAAATAATACCAAAAAATTATATATAAAAATTTAAAATGATATACAATATAAATAATATTTAAAAAAATCAATAAATGTAAGTTTTTAAAAAATTTACAGAGAATGCCGGACAACCTTATATCTGGTGAGATTCCTGGTACCACAAGGGGCTTTTAGCATGGTATGGATTGTATTAAAGATTCATGGAACATTTAAGAAGTGCGGCTTTAAATCTGAACTATGAAATGATTAACAGTAAAAATGGAGAAAATTAATTCAGAAGATCAAATTAATTTTGATTTGCTTCATTAACATTGTAGCTGATGCAGAAAGATGAACAGAGAAATCTGAATTTTAGTATGACATATCGCTAAGATACATTATCATTTTATGATCAGTGTGGTCAAACTGCCGGGACCCCCATAATCCAGAAATTGGAGGGTCGGCAGTGCTAGTGTTGCACTGCAGCCCCTTAACTAAGAAAAGGACTGCCGCAAAGCTCCAATCAAGTTAATGGGGCTGTGTTGCAGTACCCTTCACAGCCAATGATGTTGGTTATGGGTTAATATCTTATATCTCTGGAGGCCTTTAGTCATTCATATATAACTATTTGTTGTAATTATATTATTATATAATTGTATTATATTGTCTAGGATGGTGCATGTGTTAGTGGGGGTCTTGGGCAGGAACGTGCACTTATATTTTAATTTTATTTTTAAATAATAAATAATAAGCTCCCTTGTTGGCCTTCACACAGCCATGAACATGAAAGATATGTAAAAGTCTGTGCCATCACCAGCAGTTGTCGACTGCAATATAACTCCGACCTGGGCCGTTTAACCCCTTCAGTCAATAATGACCACTGCACTTGTGGTTGGACAAAAGGAGGGTTCTCTGTACTCTGTCACCCCATCGGGGCCCTCGCAACACGACTGCAGGGGGTCATTAAATTGCAATTGCAGCTGGGGCATAACAAAAGCCTATATGCTTATACAGCCCTTTCTGCATGTAAAACTGATAGGCATAATACATTTCATTGTAGTAGTATTGCAATGTTTTATAGAAGCAATCGTAGAATCACAGGTTCAACTATCCAAAAAGAACAATAAAAAGTTAAAGTTTATTCAAAAAAAGCGAAGTGTCCAAAGTAAAAAAAATATAAGCCCCTAATATTAAAACATTAAAAAATGATACATATTTCATATTGCCATAAATGTAACGACCCATAGAATAACATTGAACTGTTAATTATATCGCACTTAAAATGCATAAAAACAAATCTCAAAAATCAATGGGGCACTGCTGTCTTTTTCTTCACTTCTCCCATCCCAAAAAATAATAAGAGTTAAGCAATAAGTTCTTTGTACCCAATCTGCCAATGAAAAATACAACTCGTACCATAAAAAACAAGTTGCATTCTTCTGGACACGTCCTTAAGGAGTTAATATACTTGAATTGAAAAAAAATTACAGACAAAATGTACAAAAAATGTAAAGAGTATACAAGCCACGGTAATTAAAAAAGTGGAAATTTGCTTTCAACACAACTTTTTAATGAACTTTTTTAAAACAGATACTAAAGCCGACATTCTATTTAGAAAATAAATTGATCTTTTTGATCTCAATTATCTTATTTGCCACTCGTTAAAGAAAAAAAAATAATTGCATTTCATATCAAAGTGGCAAACCTTACATAAATTAAAATTAAAATACTTATCGAGATTGTTTCAATCTCAGTGACTTTTTACCTCATTTGTTAAATAACTTTGCAGGCAGAAGTCTAATATTTTAAGTCATTGAGGTCAATCTCATCATAATCATTTGGTTACTTGAAGAACACTTCATACACCAGCTTCAATACTGGCCTCTAATTATGGATCCTAAAATATTATTTCAACATAGCGGCACAATCCCCAAGAATGTTCTGTTCTCAGCATTATATATCTTAAATCAAGTTATTATTTAGTCCTATCAAATTCAGAAGTATTACATAAAGTGGAACCAAAATCATCATCATTACATAATTATAGAATTTTGGTACGAAGCTGGAAAAAAATAACGAAGCAGACTACAATTATTGAGACCTTTAAACTTTTATGTTGGCAAAGACTTTTGAAAATACCCAAAAAACAAAAAGATCAACTTAATGAAACCTTGATCAAATCAAGCCCACCCTTCCACTTGAAGCACAAAACACAATTCTAAAGTCAGAGGCTATAGGGGGTTTAGAGGTCGCAGTTACATTTGGGCCCTGGTTCCTGAAGGGTCCAAAAGCCCCTCTGCCACATATACGAAGATACCTGTATTATAAATGGCACATGGTAGATGGGAGACCCTGCTACAGATTTTGAATTGGAGCCAGGGGTCATCAGACCTTTTTCTCAAGCTTGGCACATCCTTGACTGGAACAAGTTCATGGGAACAGACTCTTCCTGAAAAAAAAACATGGGATAATTTGACTCAATTAAATGGTCCTGACCAAAAATGGTAGGGATAATTTGTCTTTAACAGATTCCATAATTTTTTCTTATTATATTGATCAAAACAAAAATTTCCAGTTCCCATCTTAGCAAAAAAGATCAACATTAGATAACGATGGCATGCAGCCATCGTTATCTAAAGAACTTGGGTTTCCTCTCGATCTCTCCATTCATATCTAAAGCTACTCTCAAAATTCGACTGGTTGCCCTGGGAAACAGACTGCAGTGTATCCGCTCTCTACAATGCAATTTTACAGCTCCAACTATTTAACTGTCGTCTGAGTTCCCATAATGCACCTGGTAACAGGAAGTTTAGCTAAATTCTGAATTTAGTCCTGATGTGAATGTTGAAGAAAGTCATGCAAATCGAAACGAGTACAAAATAAGTAAAGCAAAGTATTAGCAAACTTACTCAACATTTTATGTAAATTTAAATTGCAAAATGTCATCAACATTTTGTTAAATAGCTTCTTTAAAAGGGATGTCCACATTAGGCAATCCTTTTTGTTAAAATAATCCCTCCAGGAATAAGCAGATCAGATATTCTTCCTTTGCCAGGGTGTCAGTGATTATCTATAATCTATGGGGAACCGTGCAGCAAGTGTTCAATTTATTTGCAGCGCCACCACAGGACAAATAAAACATTGCACAGTTAGCAAACCGAACAATGCCCCAAAATGTACCAATGGTCCTAGTGACTAATATAGCAAACCAGAAAAAGAGACAAGTCACGACCAAATAAGTAGAAAAATTATAAACAATCTTTATTAAAGTCAATTAGACACAAGAACGCACATAAAAACCACTATACACCATAAAATAACATAAGCCCTCGTAAAAAGATGGAGTCAGAACATAAAAGCAGCGTGGCCCCCCAGATGGAAAACTAGTCACACGATCACCCAAAGGGCTAAAGTGCACGGATCAGTAGTTTTAAGCAGGTGCTAGGTATGGTACGTTTGCACATATAGATACCTATACATGGAGAGAATGCAAGTGCAGTCTTACACAAATGTCACATATAAATGGCAATATACCTACACCTACACAGTACAAGGATGGCCAGGAGATCAGGACCGGGAGGGGGGGACCGCTGCTGGACCCGACGCGCGTTTCGCTGATGCTTCGTCAGGGGTTAAACAGGGGATTGCACAGTTAGCATTGAAATCAATAATTTATGTGTAATGAATGGAGGTTCTTGGTCCTCCAGAGTGAGAGACGCTGCTTGTAGCTGCCCCTTTCTCATGGGGGTCCTAAACGAGAGACCTCAGTCAGCATAACCTAATAGGTATATGAAAATGAGTTTTGTATGCCAAAAAAACCCCATGTAATTCAGAGAATCTGCACATGTAGGATATTCTTTAGCCCATAATCATGTCCAAGGTTATAGTATATGCTTTACTACATTGTAAATGGCTTTTTACATTTTTGTATTTAGAATTTATTCTTCTTTGTATGTAGTTACATTTTCCTGATATTGTACATACTGTGCAAACATCATAAAAAACAGCCACTTTTAAAAGCAAGTACTTGAAATGCATATAATAAATTAAATTACCAGGGACTATTTAGAAGCAAATACAATATGAACTAGAGGACAAATGTTTTAAAGGACAATTGGTTGTAGATATAAAAAACGGCATTCTATATACTCTATTGAAACTAAAATTCCATGTAATGCTAAGCACAAACTTTTCCTGATAGCATTGTAATAAAGGGAAATAACTGAAAAGTACAAAACTGTACAGCAGGTAACCTTGAATATATACTTTGTGCGGAATCTATAATTGGTTTATATCAATTTCTAACAGGTTCTAGTACAATATTCAGTGGTTTAAAGCTGAAAACTTATCATGTTAATAATTGCATTTTGGAAATCTTAAGTTAGTTTAACATAGAGAGATAAAAAGGAAAAAATATGTATAATAAAAGAGTTGTCTGGTTTAAAAAGCCGGTTTTAAAAAAAGGAAGAAAATTTTGCGTTAGTAGATGGGGGATCTCAGGTTTAGGATCTTTATCTAAAAGCCAGGGTGGAGAGCGGCTGTAAAGAGCGCCTCTCACTGCTGCTTTCTGTCCCTTCAAGCTTTACACTCAAGCTTGGCTTGTTCAGATTGGCTGCTACATATTAGCACAAGACCTCCCTACAAGATTACCAGGTAAGTTAGTGTAAGGTGAGTTGATTTTCATTACAGCACTTTTTGATCCATAATTTGGGACCCAATAAAGGACCCAGTATTACACAGAAAGCCCAAAAAGAAAGCAAGGACGTCAGTATTCTAGGGAAGTTTTTAACACTTTTTTTCTTCAAAACATCTTACATCCAACAACGCTTCAGGTCCTATGAAGCCTTCTCTAAGAAGCCTGATAAAGGCTCCGTAGGAGCCAAAGCATCGCTGGGTGTAAGATATTTGGAAGAATAAAGAGCTAAAATCTTCACCGGAATGCTGACATCCACTCTTTCTTTTTGAGATTCCATTGGTTGGGTGAGAGTTGGCCCACTGGGATGGACTGTTGCATTGTGGATTGTTGCATTAATACAGGAGTGACAAAGTGTGCTGTTACTACCGTCTCCATTTCCATACACAGACAGCAAATTAATTTAAATGAGAACTGTGTAATGCTTCATTTTGCCTCTGGTGGCACTGCAGGAAAATGAAACACTTGGGTTCCTACATAAATTACAGCTGATCATCAGGATCTTTTCAATATCTGATTTAATCTTTGTCTTTGGATGGGAATGGATGTGGTTTGGATTTTTGGTGTAAGGCTCTAGGTCCCAGATGTACTCAGAAAAATAACCCAAATGGATCACACAATTTGCCTGTAAGATACACTGTTCCCACAAATTTGGTTTTAGACGTAATACTCTGCTGGAGACAGGACTTTGTTGTAAGATTAATTCTCTGGATATATAGGCATGGATCAATGTAATACTCACTGGAAGAAATTGGTTGCTGGTGGCAATGGGACCAAAGGGAATTTCTCAAGTATAGTTTTCATTAAAGGTCAAGTCAAAATTTTAGATACATTTATATGCATTTAAAGTATTCTTGGCCACAATCTCATTCTGAATTACTTATTCAAATGATAAAATTAATGGTATAGGACAATTAACTATTTTATATTCCAGGTATGTTCTGTGCCCACAAACTTTGACTCTATATAGTTAACAGACCAGCCTTAATTACATGAAAACTTGATTAAAAATTCTCTCACATTTGATCCAGGACTTAACGCAGAGAATGAAGAATTTCTCCAGATACATAGACCATTAGCCTTGAATTACCTTAATTAATTTGCTGCAACCGCATCCCCAGGAGAATAGATCCAAAACCTAATTTCTCTGTGGGCACGGAAAGAGCCAAGCTGGTTTGTAATTCACATTTCTCTGACCAAGATTATATTTACAGCCACATTTTTAATTTCTGCTCTTACATTGTAATTTGTGTACTATAATCAAAGTATCCCTGAGCCTCCACTATCAAAACAAGGCAAAACAAGCAAGACGGGTTAAATGTAAGTACTCCTTAAGGTGAATTAAAGGCAGATAGAGAAAAAGAGTGTGTGAGATACAGCTACATTGGGCAACAGCACAAGTCATACCATGATATTTTTTAACCACATATTATTCTAGAAAAAAGTTTTGCCAATGTTGGCTGCATTTTGGTGTTTTACTTTCTAAACAATGGGGGTCTGACTGTCAGGAACTTTACGAATTGCCAAAATTAAGGGGTCATATCACTGGTTAGCCACTTAGAGTTTTTCCTACACAGTGACGCTCCCTTACTTGAATGAGGCTGTGCTGCAATTCCCTGCAAAGGGGGTGACCGTGGCACCACAGCGCAGGGGCCATCCCAATAAGACCCCAGTCCTTTGAAATACTTTAATCATAATGTTATTGCAAAACCTAGCAATATGCCATAACATTGCAAGATGGGAATACCCCTTTAAGGCTCAAATCTGTGAATGCAGCTTAGCTACATTGTCTAATTTTTTTATTTTATTTTAAATTGGAAATATCTTATTGTCTTGTCACAGTCTTAGGCCTCATGCACACGACCGTAAAAACTCCCGTTATTACGGGTCGTAATCACGACCCGTAATAACGGGCTCATAGACTTCTATTGGCGACGGGTGCCTTCCCGTTTTCTCACGGGAAGGTGCCCGTGCCGTTGAAAAAGATAGAACATGTCCTATTTCAGGCCGTAATAACGGCACGGACAGTCCATAGAAGTCTATGGAGCTCTCGTAATAACGGGTGGCTACATGTGTGCACCCGTCATTACGGCAGCGTTGCTAAGCGACGTCAGTAAATAGTCACTGTCCAGGGAGCAGAAAGAGTTAACTGATCGGCAGTAACTCTTTCAGCACCCTGGACAGTGACTACCGATCAGTATAAACCTGTAAAAAATAAAAATAAAAGACGTTCATACTTACCGACAACTTCCTGCTTCCTCCAGTCCGGTCTCCCGCCCGTTGCCTTGGTGACGCGTCCCTCTCGACATCCGGCCCAACGTCCTGGATGACGTTTCATGCCATGTGACCGCTGCAGCCAATCACAGGTCAATCACAGGCTGCAGCGGTCACATGGACTGCCGCGTCATCCAGGGATGTCGGGCTGGATGTGAAGAGAGGGACGCGTCACCAAGACAACGGCCGGGTAAGTATGAATTTTTTTAACTTTTATTACAGAAAAGGCTGTCCCTTCTCTCTATCCTGCACTGATAGAGAGAAGGGGCTGCCGATTAGTGCAGTGCTATTTTGCCGGCAAAAACGTGCTCGTAAATACGGGTGGAATACGTGTGACACCGGACCCATATTTACGGGCACGGGTTCGTAAATACTGGTGCAAAACGGGTGGAATACGTGTGACACCGGACCCGTATTTACGCCAGTATTTACGGGTGGGAAAAAATACGGTCGTGTGCATGAGGCCGATGTTTTTTTTGCCTTTAGAGATTTACACTCCAGCTCAGCTTGTTCAGATTGGCTGCTATATATTAGCACAAGCCCTCCCTACAAGATTAGCAGGTAAATTAGTGAAATGAGAGATGATTTTCATTACAG
Source organism: Rhinoderma darwinii (assembly GCF_050947455.1). Lineage (NCBI taxonomy): Eukaryota > Metazoa > Chordata > Amphibia > Anura > Rhinodermatidae > Rhinoderma > Rhinoderma darwinii. Next base: position 72,195,504 of record NC_134698.1, on the reverse strand, counting down.
CACCTCCTGGTCCATAATTAGGACTAGAATGTCTATCATAGGGCTCGCAAATGGGCAAATTCATACATAGACAACCAATGTAAAGCCCTTATACAGGCACTTAGAAGGATTTTCAAAGTAATACAGAAACATTAAATAGGGACTAATGGGGTCTAAGGACTTCAGAAAGTACATGGGCCTTTTCCTTTGTAAGAGCATGGGAACAAGAACTCCCACCAATATTCTTTAAGGGCTTTACCAATCTTGGCAACCTCTTTTTAAAATTAGATCTGTTGGCTGAAACCTTTAGCTGCAGGTGCCCAGAACTTGTTATTACATGGTGCCCATTCATAATAATACATGGTTGTATTGAGTCCCTCAGAGCAGGTACTACTATTTGCAGCAACTCTCTGGATAATAGATAGGAGTCTCAAGTGGTGGACCATCCTCTATGACGTTGATATGCTATAATGGGGCATATGGTTAGGAGATGTCCTATTTAGACAATCCCTTTAATTTTCATCCAAATATAAATTTGGCATAAAAAGTGGAAAATCTCATTCTAGAAATTTGAGAATATAATATAAATAGCCTATTGTCTGCCCTATAAGTTTCCTATGCAACTCTTCTTCCTGCAATAAAAAAAATTAACAAAAATTGTGAAAATATGAGGATATAGTCTATCTTAAAGGAGAGTATTTTGTGGAAGAGCATATGGTAACTGACAAATCCTACTGAACGCCTCGTAAAACCTTCCTAAATGGTGAAAGCTTTTCAATCGCCTGACTGGTTAATCTATGAAAAAAATTACAAGAGGTCACTTTGTTGAATGTTGACGAATATAAGCAGCAAATCACATATGTTTATCCCAGATGCTCAAACAAGAAGCCTCTCTTAGGTCTAAGCCTTTTCCTGTCAATTTGATGTACACAATCTGCAAAAAATGGACAAAGCTAATTAATTAGGAAAAATAAATAGAGCGGTTTTACAATATGAAGAAATTATGGCACAGCTAAAACAGATGGAAAAGCAAACAATAGTAGATTAGGTTGTAGATCAATGTTTTTTCAAAAAAAGATTCTATCTCTATGCTGGGACATCATAGAAAACACAGACTGGTGATATGTTAATCAGTCATAATAATATTAGTGATCAAAAGTCACTTCATCTGACTACAACATGTCTTGAGATTGACGGGTGTGTATACTTTGGAAAAAAAACATCTAAAATAAAAAATGAAGCCATTTTGTAAATTGTCTCAATTAAAAAAATTTCATTACATTTTGTGTACACGGCTCCCCCGCAAAGCCTGTGTGGTCTGCTCCTGTAGTTGTGCGTTAGTCCACTCCCACAACCTTTAAACGGTTGATCCCACCTTAGACTTTTATGCCATTCACTTCTATGGTAGTTACGGAAATACTGCTGCCTTCTAGCTTTGCTGTTCCCATAAATCGCATATATCTGAATGGAGAGAGCCTCAATAGACAAAATAGGGCCGGGTGATTCTTGTTCTGGAGATAGGTGGGAGCTGGGACCCATATCTATGAGATGTTTTTGCCATATTCCGTTGATATTAGGCCGAGAAGAGGTGTATGGAGCAAGCTCATGGGCTGACACGATTGTCGGCTGTGTAGTATAGCCAACACTTCACTGTAACGAGCTGGATCCCGCTCGTTTACCCCTTGGATGTCGCGGTCAATAGCAACCGCAGCATGTAAGCCATTAGAAAAGGGGGACGGTCCCCTCCAATGTCCCCTCGTCCCCCCCGATGTCATCACAGGGTGCCAATGGTTATCATGGCAGCCTGGGAGCCAATGAAAACCCCCAGGTCTGCCATATTTGTACTTCTTTTAAGCCCTGGGATTAATAGGAGCCTGTCAGAAATGCAATATATTGCAATACATTAGAATTACAGTATATAGTGCAGGCGATCCAACAATCACTGGTTTGAAGTCTTCTAGGGGGACTAGTAAAAAACAGTTAAATTACATTTTTTTATGTACAAAAAAAAAATCAAACCTCCCCTTTTTCCATTTCCCCCCTAGATAGATAAATATAATTCGTATCACTGAATCTGTAAAAGTCCAAATGATTACAATATAACAATATTTAACCCCTTAATGACCAGCCTATTTTAGACGTTAATGACCAAGCTATTTTTTACGTTTTTCAATCATCGCATTCCAAGAGCTATAACCTTCTTATTTTTGCGTCGACATAGCTCTATAAGGTCTTGTTTTTTGCGGGACAAGTTGTATTTTTTAATAGCACCATTTTGAGGTACATATTATTTATTGATTAACTTTTATTAACTTTTTTTTGGGGGGGAATAGAAAAAAATCTGACATTTCGCCACTCTTTATTGCGTCCTAAATCTACGCCGTTTACCGTGTGGTATAAATAACACAATAACTTTATTCAGCGGGTTGTTACGATTGCAACGATACCAAATTTGTATCGTTTTTGTATGTTTGCGACTTTTTGATCACTTTTTATTACATTTTTTTAAAGTCAGTATTCACAGAAAACAGCAATTTTTCCATAGTTTTTTATTATTTTTTTTACGGCGTTCACCTTGCGGGTTAAATAATGTAATAGATTTATAGTCGGGGTCGTTACGGACGCGGCGATACCAAATATGTGTAACTTTTTAACTTTATTTTGTTTTTTTAATAGTAAAGCATTTTGTAAGGGGAAAAGCTGGGATTTTCATTTTTTTTCAAATTTTTTTTTAAATTAACTTTATTAAACTTTTTTTTCACTTTTTTACTAGTTCCATTAGGGGACTATAATATGCGATTATGCGATCGCATTTATAATACACTGCAATACTTTTGTATTGCAGTGTATTACTGCCTGTCCGTTTAACACGGACAGGCATCTGCTAGGTCATGCCTGCGGCATGATCTAGCAGGCATTCACTCCAGGCAGCCTGGGGGCCTTTATTAGACTCCCGGCTGCCATTAGAGACACAGACACTCGGCGATTGTATCGCCGGGTGTCGGTGGGGGAGAGAGGGAGCTCCCTCCCTCTCTCCAAAACCACTCAGATGCGGTGCTCGCTATTGAGCACCGCATCTGAGGGGTTAAACGTGTGAGATCGATACTAATATCGATCTCACACGGCAGAGCAGGGACGCTCCCAGCCCTCAGCTGCCTCTAGCAGCTGAGAGAAAGGAGATTTGACAGCTCCCTGCTCTGTAAACTTATTCCGATGCCGCGACGTAAAAAGTCTATGGCATCGGAATAAGGCCCGTTAGTGACCGACGTAGAAACACGATGGGCCGGTCACTAACGGGTTAAGCCTCACGCCGTAAACAAAAAAAACAAAACAAAAAAAAAAAATCGCTCTTTTTTGGTTACCTCATCTCCCACAAAAAATAGAATAAAAAGTGATCAAAAGTCTTGTGTACTTCAAAATGGTACTAATGAAAACTACAGCTCAATCTACAAAAATAAGCCCTCACACCTCTCAATCGATGGAAAAATTAGAACGTTTAGGCTCTCAGAATATGGCGACACAAAGCAATACGTTTTGTAACAACTAGTTTTCTCATACCACCACACAAAGAACTTTTTTTTCAGTTTCCCTGTAATGGATTTGCCTGACACAGCTTCTTTGTCGACGCCCGTGGTTAATCAGCCTGCATCTGTGCCTAGATCTGTTAGAGTGACTCAATCTGCTACCACTCAGGCTGGGAGGCTAAGGAGTGGGAGAACCTATCACAGCCTGGCCAGACGGAGATAGCTCCCGCCCTCTGTCTATTTATACCCTCATTTCCTGCTCCTCCTTTGCCTGTGATTCTGTCTGTTTCCTGCCTCTCTGCTCCTGCTTGTACTATTGTCCTCTGCTTCAATTTGACCATGGCTTTACTGACTACTCTCCTGCTCTGCGTTTGGTACCTCGTACACTCCTGGTTTGACTCAGCTCGTTCACTACTCTTGTTGCTCACGGTGTTGCCGTGGGAAACTGCCCCATTTCCCTTAGCTTCTGTGTACCCTTGTCTGTTGGTCTGTCGTGCACTTATTGAGCATAGGGACCGTCGCCCAGTTGTACGCCGTCGCCTAGGACGGGCCGTGCAAGTAGGCAGGGACTGAGTGGCGGGTAGATTAGGGCTCATCTGTCTGTCTCCCTACCCCATCATTACATTCCCAGTACATTATATGGTACAATAAATGGTGCCATTAAAAACTATAACCAGTTCTGCAAAAAACAGGCCCTCGTACGGCTTTATCGACTGAAAAGTTATAGCTTTTGGAAGGTGAGGAAAACATGAGGACTTGGGTTGAGAAACACTGGCTTAGAGAATGTACTAAGGAATCTAAACAAAAATTTTGCAAAGGTGTATCATCACCAGCCTCAGGAAAACGTTTAAGTCCAAATACCTTGAAAGGCCCTCCTGGATAAAGGTCCCAATAGTTAAAAATTGTCAATCCCTGTTTGAATTTGAAGCTTTTCCAGATTGGACCATAAAGCCACATTGGGGGCTTGTCCGGGACCAGGCGTGAGTAACCATGAAAATAGCATTTATGTATATATTTTTCCGTATTGGAACATAATATTTTTATATAAAAATGCAGATTGTGTATGTAAATATTCAAAAATACATAGTGAAGGATCCCTTAGATAAACAGCAGGGCAGAGCAAATGTTGCATTTTATTGTTGTGGACCCAACCGCAATATATTTTATTTAAACATAGACATTCCCAATCACTGCTTGAAATTACCAAGTACAATGTTATCAATGGTGCATTTGACAGTGTTATGATGTGTGTTTCAGGCATGCTGCCAATTCGCAGTTTACAGCCTATTTTTTCTGCAAAAACAAGATAACACACTTGGCTAAGCTTGGCTGCTTCATTGTACTACACCGAAACCTTTGACAATTTCTTTAATTAGAGTTATTTTCTGATAAATAATTAGGAAACACATTAAATATTTCAATGCGGAGAATGGAGAATAGTACTCATACTATGCAGGTGCCTCTGTGCAACCATTTAATACATTTTACTTATGGCCTAGCGGGTGTGCTTTTTGCTGTGACCACATAGTAATCTTTACATAATCCTTTTGCTGCTTTTTTGCCATTATTGAAGATATAGCTGTGTCTTTGTCAGCAAACACATTCATCAGAAGTATCATGCTGCCATGGGAAAGAGTAATAGTTTTGTAAGGAGACATAACAAAAAGGAGCGAGAAAAATAAGTGCTGTAATAGGATAAAAAAATACATTAAAAAAAGTCCATTAAAATTAATTACTGAAGTAAAGTGATGCAAAAATGTAGCAAATAATAATAATATAGCAAATGTCTGATAATCCCACATCTGATTTAATTATATTTGGACTGCACCAAATAATTTGGCTGGAAAGGATGTTGACCCCAAAATTGTCAGGTTTTCCAGTATCTAAACCAATAAAATTATATTCTAGACAATTCCAGATTAAGAGAACCGATAAAAACACAGGGACATATACAAAACCACCGAAAAAGGCCATACTTACAAATGGACACAGCCAGGCCAGAAATGCTGATGAAAGGGCGAGCAGGTGCTTTAAATAATAATAGCCACTCCCACTGGTCTTGAGGGGAGTGGTGTGTGGTGCATGGGATGTGTAGTAAGAAATAATAAATGAATAGTGTGTGTGCAAGTGTAATACTATAAGTGAAATATAGGGGGCAGTAATAAATGAAGTGCCTCAATAGAAATAAATTGATAATGGGGTGCAAGTGAGTGAAACATGGAGGGATAGTGTGTACGTCATGAGGCACAACGTGTATAGCCAGGTAGAAGCCTATTTGTGACGCCTTGATAATTCATAGAGCGGGCTACCCTGCTTGCTATGCCAAACAACAACACACCATGCTCTCCCAGCATCAAAGACCCGGCTGTGTCCAAGAGAAGCGAATATACATAATAATGAATAATACCTGGGGTATTGGTAATCATTTTGGCCAAAAGGACGCAAGCTCGCAATCCACGACAAGGATCCCCAGACTTGCGAGTCCCTAACTCCTAAACTGGAACAGAACGTTCCTGATGCACAAACAGAACCGATAAAAACACAGGGACATATACAAAACCACCGAAAAAGGCCATACTTACAAATGGACACAGCCAGGCCAGAAATGCTGATGAAAGGGCGAGCAGGTGCTTTAAATAATAATAGCCACTCCCACTGGTCTTGAGGGGAGTGGTGTGTGGTGCATGGGATGTGTAGTAAGAAATAATAAATGAATAGTGTGTGTGCAAGTGTAATACTATAAGTGAAATATAGGGGGCAGTAATAAATGAAGTGCCTCAATAGAAATAAATGGATAATGGGGTGCAAGTGAGTGAAACATGGAGGGATAGTGTGTACGTCATGAGGCACAACGTGTATAGCCAGGTAGAAGCCTATTTGTGACGCCTTGATAATTCATAGAGCGGGCTACCCTGCTTGCTATGCCAAACAACAACACACCATGCTCTCCCAGCATCAAAGACCCGGCTGTGTCCAAGAGAAGCGAATATACATAATAATGAATAATACCTGGGGTATTGGTAATCATTTTGGCCAAAAGGACGCAAGCTCGCAATCCACGACAAGGATCCCCAGACTTGCGAGTCCCTAACTCCTAAACTGGAACAGAACGTTCCTGATGCACAAACAGAACCGATAAAAACACAGGGACATATACAAAACCACCGAAAAAGGCCATACTTACAAATGGACACAGCCAGGCCAGAAATGCTGATGAAAGGGCGAGCAGGTGCTTTAAATAATAATAGCCACTCCCACTGGTCTTGAGGGGAGTGGTGTGTGGTGCATGGGATGTGTAGTAAGAAATAATAAATGAATAGTGTGTGTGCAAGTGTAATACTATAAGTGAAATATAGGGGGCAGTAATAAATGAAGTGCCTCAATAGAAATAAATGGATAATGGGGTGCAAGTGAGTGAAACATGGAGGGATAGTGTGTACGTCATGAGGCACAACGTGTATAGCCAGGTAGAAGCCTATTTGTGACGCCTTGATAATTCATAGAGCGGGCTACCCTGCTTGCTATGCCAAACAACAACACACCATGCTCTCCCAGCATCAAAGACCCGGCTGTGTCCAAGAGAAGCGAATATACATAATAATGAATAATACCTGGGGTATTGGTAATCATTTTGGCCAAAAGGACGCAAGCTCGCAATCCACGACAAGGATCCCCAGACTTGCGAGTCCCTAACTCCTAAACTGGAACAGAACGTTCCTGATGCACAAACAAAACCGATAAAAACACAGGGACATATACAAAACCACCGAAAAAGGCCATACTTACAAATGGACACAGCCAGGCCAGAAATGCTGATGAAAGGGCGAGCAGGTGCTTTAAATAATAATAGCCACTCCCACTGGTCTTGAGGGGAGTGGTGTGTGGTGCATGGGATGTGTAGTAAGAAATAATAAATGAATAGTGTGTGTGCAAGTGTAATACTATAAGTGAAATATAGGGGGCAGTAATAAATGAAGTGCCTCAATAGAAATAAATGGATAATGGGGTGCAAGTGAGTGAAACATGGAGGGATAGTGTGTACGTCATGAGGCACAACGTGTATAGCCAGGTAGAAGCCTATTTGTGACGCCTTGATAATTCATAGAGCGGGCTACCCTGCTTGCTATGCCAAACAACAACACACCATGCTCTCCCAGCATCAAAGACCCGGCTGTGTCCAAGAGAAGCGAATATACATAATAATGAATAATACCTGGGGTATTGGTAATCATTTTGGCCAAAAGGACGCAAGCTCGCAATCCACGACAAGGATCCCCAGACTTGCGAGTCCCTAACTCCTAAACTGGAACAGAACGTTCCTGATGCACAAACAGAACCGATAAAAACACAGGGACATATACAAAACCACCGAAAAAGGCCATACTTACAAATGGACACAGCCAGGCCAGAAATGCTGATGAAAGGGCGAGCAGGTGCTTTAAATAATAATAGCCACTCCCACTAGTCTTGAGGGGAGTGGTGTGTGGTGCATGGGATGTGTAGTAAGAAATAATAAATGAATAGTGTGTGTGCAAGTGTAATACTATAAGTGAAATATAGGGGGCAGTAATAAATGAAGTGCCTCAATAGAAATAAATGGATAATGGGGTGCAAGTGAGTGAAACATGGAGGGATAGTGTGTACGTCATGAGGCACAACGTGTATAGCCAGGTAGAAGCCTATTTGTGACGCCTTGATAATTCATAGAGCGGGCTACCCTGCTTGCTATGCCAAACAACAACACACCATGCTCTCCCAGCATCAAAGACCCGGCTGTGTCCAAGAGAAGCGAATATACATAATAATGAAAAATACCTGGTGTATTGGTAATCATTTTGGCCAAAAGGACGCAAGCTCGCAATCCACGACAAGGATCCCCAGACTTGCGAGTCCCTAAATCCTAAACTGGAACAGAACGTTCCTGATGCACAAACAGAACCGATAAAAACACAGGGACATATACAAAAACACCGAAAAAGGCCATACTTACAAATGGACACAGCCAGGCCAGAAATGCTGATGAAAGGGCGAGCAGGTGCTTTAAATAATAATAGCCACTCCCACTAGTCTTGAGGGGAGTGGTGTGTGGTGCATGGGATGTGTAGTAAGAAATAATAAATGAATAGTGTGTGTGCAAGTGTAATACTATAAGTGAAATATAGGGGGCAGTAATAAATGAAGTGCCTCAATAGAAATAAATGGATAATGGGGTGCAAGTGAGTGAAACATGGAGGGATAGTGTGTACGTCATGAGGCACAACGTGTATAGCCAGGTAGAAGCCTATTTGTGACGCCTTGATAATTCATAGAGCGGGCTACCCTGCTTGCTATGCCAAACAACAACACACCATGCTCTCCCAGCATCAAAGACCCGGCTGTGTCCAAGAGAAGCGAATATACATAATAATGAAAAATACCTGGGGTATTGGTAATCATTTTGGCCAAAAGGACGCAAGCTCGCAATCCACGACAAGGATCCCCAGACTTGCGAGTCCCTAAATCCTAAACTGGAACAGAACGTTCCTGATGCACAAACAGAACCGATAAAAACACAGGGACATATACAAAAACACCGAAAAAGGCCATACTTACAAATGGACACAGCCAGGCCAGAAATGCTGATGAAAGGGCGAGCAGGTGCTTTAAATAATAATAGCCACTCCCACTAGTCTTGAGGGGAGTGGTGTGTGGTGCATGGGATGTGTAGTAAGAAATAATAAATGAATAGTGTGTGTGCAAGTGTAATACTATAAGTGAAATATAGGGGGCAGTAATAAATGAAGTGCCTCAATAGAAATAAATGGATAATGGGGTGCAAGTGAGTGAAACATGGAGGGATAGTGTGTACGTCATGAGGCACAACGTGTATAGCCAGGTAGAAGCCTATTTGTGACGCCTTGATAATTCATAGAGCGGGCTACCCTGCTTGCTATGCCAAACAACAACACACCATGCTCTCCCAGCATCAAAGACCCGGCTGTGTCCAAGAGAAGCGAATATACATAATAATGAAAAATACCTGGGGTATTGGTAATCATTTTGGCCAAAAGGACGCAAGCTCGCAATCCACGACAAGGATCCCCAGACTTGCGAGTCCCTAAATCCTAAACTGGAACAGAACGTTCCTGATGCACAAATTACTGCCCCCTATATTACTGCCCCTCCCTTCAGAGGACAGCACAAACAGGCTCTAACCAGAGTAGAAAGAGAAGTCGGAGGCCCCGCTGCACAACTGAGCAACAAGACAAGTACATTAGACTCTCTAGTTTGACAAATAGACGCCTCACATGTCCTCAACTGGCAGCTTCATTAAATAGTACCCCCAAAAGCCAGTGTCAACGTCTACAGTGAAGAGGCGACTCCGGGATGCTGGCCTTCAGGGCAGAGTGGCAAAGAAAAAGCCATATCTGAGACTGGCTAATAAAAGGAAAAGATTAATATGGGCAAAAGCACACAGACATTGGACAGAGGAAGATTGGAAAAAAGTGTTATGGACAGACGAATCGAAGTTTGAGGTGTTTGGATCACACAGAAGAACATTTGTGAGACGCAGAACAACTGAAAAGATGCTGGAAGAGTGCCTGACGCCATCTGTCAAGCATGGTGGAGGTAATGTGATGGTCTGGGGTTGCTTTGGTGCTGGTAAAGTGGGAGATTTGTACAAGGTAAAAGGGATTTTGAATAAGGAAGGCTATCACTCCATTTTGCAACGCCATGCCATACCCTGTGGACAGCGCTTGATTGGAGCCAATTTCATCCTACAACAGGACAATGACCCAAAGCACACCTCAAAATTATGCAAGAACTATTTAGGGAAGAAGCAGGCAGCTGGTATTCTATCTGTAATGGAGTGGCCAGCGCAGTCACCAGATCTCAACCCCATAGAGCTGTTGTGGGAGCAGCTTGACCGTATGGTACGCAAGAAGTGCCCATCAAGCCAATCCAACTTGTGGGAGGGGCTTCTGGAAGCATGGGGTGAAATGTCTCCCGATTACCTCAGCAAGTTAACAACTAGAATGCCAAAGGTCTGCAATGCTGTAATTGCTGCAAATGGAGCATTCCAAGACCAAAGCAAAGTCTGAAGGAGAAAATTATTATTTCAAATAAAAATCATTATTTCTAACCTTGTCAATGTCTTGACTATATTTTCTAGTCATTTTGCAACTCATTTGATAAATATAAGTGTGAGTTTTCATGGAAAACACAAAATTGTCTGGGTGACCCCAAACTTTTGAACGGTAGTGTATATTCTTGTACATAGGGGCAGTATTATAGTAGTTATTGTAAAGGATCTGCCAGGCACAGCTTCAGGGTTAACTTCCTTAGGTAATCAGTCTTCACCTGAGTCTATCTCTCTGAGACTGACTCCAGCTTCCACCACTCAGGCTGGCAGGCTTAGGAGTGGGAGAGCCTATCGCAGCCTGGCCAGACTCAGCTAGCTCCCGCCCTCTGTCTATTTATACCTGCCTTTCCTTTTCCTCCTTGCTTGTGATTCTTTCCGTGTGGTTTCCTAGCCCAGCTACAGCTCCTAACAATTTGATCCTGCTCCATTCTGACCCTGGCTTTCTGACTACTCTTCTGCTCTGCGTTTGGTACCTCGTGCTCTCCTGGTTTGACTTGGCTCGTTCACCACTCTGTTGCTCACGGTGTTGCCGTGGGCAACTGCCCCTTTCCCTTTGCTTTATATTCCCTTGTATGTTTTGTCTCGTGCACTTACTGAGCATAGGGACCGCCGCCCAGTTGTATCCCGTCGCCTAGGGCGGGTCGTTGCAAGTAGGCAGGGACAGAGTGGTGGGTAGATTAGGGCTCACTTGTCCGTTTCCCTACCCCTATCATTACAGTTATATTCTTTTATATAGGGGCAGTATTATAGTAGTTATATTCTTGTACATAGGGGCAGTATTATAGTAGTTATATTCTTGTATATAGGGGACAGTATTATAGTAGTTATATTCTTGTACATAGGGGCAGTATTAAAGTAGTTATATTCTTTATATAGGGGCAGTATTATAGTAGTTATATTCTTGTATATATGGGGCAGTATTATAGTAGTTATATTCTTGTATATAGGGGCAGTATTATAGTAGTTATATTCTTGTATATAGGAGCAGTATTATAGTAGTTATATTCTTGTATATAGGGGCAGTATTATAGTAGTTATATTCTTGTATATAGGGGGCAGTATTATAGTAGTTATATTCTTGTATATAGGGGGCAGTATTATAGTAGTTATATTCTTGTATATAGGGGGCAGTATTATAGTAGTTATATTCTTGTATATAGGGGGCAGTATTATAGTAGTTATATTCTTGTATATAGGAGGCAGTATTATAGTAGTTATATTCTTGTATATAGGGGGCAGTATTATAGTAGTTATATTCTTGTATATAGGGGGCAGTATTATAGTAGTTATATTACAGGACAGTAATATATAAAGTTAAGTTTGCAAACTCACAATTTCTTTTCTGAGTCAGAAATATTTTCAGAACAGTTGTCACTCCCCATCCCCCACACCCTTGGCAGCTCATCAAAAGTACATTGCTCAGTAAGTAGTGAGAACAAGCTCAAGCTAAAGCTCGATAATCTGTGGAATGATGGGAGCGATATTCACATTTTGCAAAATTTATTTTTGTGCATCTAGCCATTTGTTACTGGAACACTGACATTAGAATCATTGTGACTGGAATTGCTCTTTAATTGGGTTTTAACACAGTATTCCTGGTTATTGGAATGCAAATGCAGGACAGAAAAGAATTATCTGGATATTGCAGGCTGGCTTTATGTATTTATGATTAAAGCAGAAAGGCATCACTCAACACATGCTTTGGAGCTTACACGCTCCCAGGCTTGTTAAGCTTGAGTTCTTCTGTGTATTACACCAGCTGTTAATTCACACATGAAGGATATCAGTATTTTCCTGCACTGTCAAGAAACCATATGTAAAATGATGGTTCTCTGAAAATATTTGTCTAAACCTGGACCCTTCACCTGATTAATGCCAAAGATATCCAAGTGAGGTGAAAGGTAAATTTACAATGAATAACATCTGCATAAAATTAAGTGGGGTGTTACAAAGTTCATAGATAGATAGATAGATAGATAGATAGATAGATAGATAGATAGATAGATAGATAGATAGATAGATAGATAGATAGATAGATAGATAGATAGATAGATAGATAGATGGATGGATAGATGGATGGATGGATGGATGGGTGGGTGGGTGGGTGGATGGATGGATGGATGGATGGATGGATGGATGGATGGATGGATGGATAGATAGACAGAAGTAAAGCTGAAATAAGTCTCAGTCTTCATGGATAATTGTTTAATGCACTTCAGCCAATGTGATCAAATTTAATTACAGGGAATTACTTAAGATTATTTAAGACTGCAGGTAGGACTCTCAGTACAAAAATGGAACAATAATATTTTTCTTACAATAATAATAATTTTGGCCCACTGAGCATGTAATCCTTTGTTTGCCTTTATCAATCATGGGAATATGTGCAGAGTTGTTGAGGGGATCATTAGTCCAACAAGACAAATAAACATAATGAATGTAAGAAGGGCTTTTACCGAATTAGTGACCACTCCTAATATAGACTTTATGTATACACAGTCCACAGTAATTGCCCCACATTTTAGCAGCTCAAAGGTTAGATTCAAATAGGATTGTCTTCTGCTAGACCTTTGTAGACTTATTCTGGTAGGAGCCCGTTATTGTGTGAGTACCTGGGCCCATCAAAAGATCTTCCAACCCTGAAGCTGGGGCCTATTGACATTAGGGCCCATGAACGACTGTAAATTCTGAGTTCTTTATTTCTCCGCCCAGTTTTATTCAGGGGCTGCATGGTTGGCCGATTATAGTCAATGACCGATTTTGTGATAGTCTACAAAGTGCGACGTCACTTTCTTATCCCTGCCCCCGTTTATTCTAGCGATCGGTTTGGGTCACAGTCGTCGGACTCTCACCAATCATACATTTTTTGCATATCCTAGCAATATACCATTAAAGTTTGTACTTAACCCCTTTAAGACAACACAGTATAAACCTAGCACCTCATTTAAGGCTTTCCTCTACCCGCGGTCTTATCCACAGCTGAAAATAAACATCGTACCTGCCAATTTATTATTGTGGTTTCATTTAAATCTATTCTTCACCCTTGTACTAAACCCATCCAGTAGTTTTATGCAGTACAAGCTTAAAAATTATGTAAATTCCAGTAAAAAGTTTGCGTAAAAAGACAAAATCCCATTGTCTACCTCCCCGTGAAAAAAAAATCTGGCGGCACAAGTCAGCAAAACGTGTATTATTTTGTATTTACAGCATTCATCTGAACAGCTCATAAAATATATGCTCTTCTTTGTGCTCCATGTATTAATAGTCATATTTCTATTTAGCTTTAATGGATTCTCATTCCAGAGTCATAAATTAGAGATTAATGATCACGACATGCAATCTGAAAATTTTACTTGTAAACATCATTTTTTTCCTCCATGCAATGAAGCCAATGTAATCTTATGAATAATTGCATCCCAGCTGAGAACAGAATTTTAATAGTGGACATTAAAGCTTCTAAACAATTTATACATGCAGAAAATGGCGCAGATGTAATGTGTATGTATGTGGCAAGGTTCCTGCACAGTTCGCTTGCTTCAGGTTAATTAAATGATATTGGCAACACAAAGGGTGGAGCAGAGTTTGCCTGCTATCCGTATGCCTGCTTCTATGGAGTAAGATCGTATTGAAGGGAAACTACAGCAAAAAAAAATTAGTCACCTTGGGGGTTAAAGGGGTTTTCTTACCAATAGGTAAAGGTCAGGCTCATGTAACCCCCAGCAATCAGCTGAAATTGCCGACTACACATTCTCCCTGCAGTGGCCACTACAGGGTAAGTGTAGTATTACATGGTTCTTATTAAAATGTATGGTTGACTATGTCATTTAAGGTCAGTCTAAGATTGCCAGAACTGGAGCTTCTCTCTCCACTCTCATTAACAGATAGTTCCCGAGCATAGGTCCCCCCTCAAGACATAAAAAGGCGTTGCAATCATGAGTCAACCCCTAAAACATTAGGGAAGCCTTCAGACTGTTTTGGCTGTGATCATTCTACAATCTGATACATCTGATCACCCTAACGAAAAAGTCACTACCCTTCACAAGGTCAAACGCAGATAAAATTTCAGAAACCACTAGGTTCAACTAAAGGGGTTGTCCGCTTTGGATAGTCCCTTTTTTGTGTGAAGAGTCTTGAGTATAAGATGATCATAGGGTAACCCACAGCTGGGACACCCATTGATCAGCTGTAATCTGTAGAGGAATCCAACAAAAAGTGATACATTTCCCTGCAGTGCCCCCACAGGGGAAATTAAGCATTACATAGTGCCCATAGAATTCATGAACATGCTGGGTTCTCCAGAGTAAGAGATGCTCTTTGTAGACACTCTCCGCTCTGGCTGATAGAGAAGTATGGTGTCTAAATAATTAAGTGCTCTAGACTGGGGTCTGAATTAGTTTAGGAGTCTGTTTTCGGGTCTAAATCAAATAAGAGGTCTGATTTGTGGTCTGAAATAATTATTGGGACAGGTCTGGGTTCTGAATGGATTTAGTGGACTGGTCTGGGGTCTGAATTAATTTAGGGGTCTGGTCTGGGGACTGAATTATCTTAGGGGTCTAGTCTGGGGTCTGAATTAATTTAGGGGTCTTGGGTCTGAATTAAATGAGGGGTCTGGTCTTGGGTCTGAATTAATTTAGGATTCTGTTCTGAGGTCTGAATTCATTTAGTGGTCCGGTCTGGGGTTTGAATAAAATTCAGGCAACTAGTCTGCAGTTGACGCCTCCCATGCCCCTATCTCACATTTTCTACTTATTTTGTTGGTACCATTTGCCCAGGACAGGTCTGAGTTCTGAATGGATTTAGTTGTCTGGTCTGTGGTCGAAATTAATTTAGGGGTCTTGTCTGGGGTCTGAATTAATTTAAGTCTAATGCTGATCATCTATTTGTCAGGCTGTATACTAGCACAAAAGTGTTGTGGTTTTTTTTTGTACTCCAACTCGGCCAGCAAGTATCCCTTCACCCTAACCTTCACATGGATGTGGTAAATGCTCGGAGGGGGGGGCATTCTTTTGGCCCTTTTGTTCATATCATCGGCGAGGCTTCCAAGAGTCAAACACTCACTGATTCAACATTGATAACCTACCCTGGTGAACCTCTTTAATTTTAGAAAATTGATTCCTGCATTGTGTGTCATTTAATATGTGACCACCAAATTATGACAGAATAACTGGAGGTTAGAGCTCAGGTAAGAGTATTGAAGCTAACATCTCTTCAAGGTGTCTAATGTCACAAGGGAAGAAAGACATTTTTCCACCCAAAATATATAAAATCTTTGCGATTTCCACTTTCATCTCTTCCGCTGCAGCCATTGAACTGAAACTTGTAAAATGTCAGTGAAGTTTTCTTGGTTCTGACCCATGACATTGTCACTTTCAATGTCCAGAAATAACTTGTGTGTGTCAAAATGGATAATGTCACTGGAGTAACTGTGGAAGAGCAATGTTACAGCTCAAGGGAAAAAAATTGTCTCTCCGTGTAGCGGGAGGAAGATGTAAAAGAGTAGAATTTCTTGCTGACTTATAAGGAACCACGACAAATGAGAATGTTAATTGCACAGTCTCTGTTTAATCACTTCTCTTGATTATGTAGAACTCACTCATCAACTTTCTTCAATAAACACACACAGCACATAAGAAGGAAAGTGCAGAAGAACCGACTATAAAATCATAATGATTAATTACACGCAATAAAAAGGAGAAAGAATTTCAAGGAATTTTGTAAGTTACCGGCTGAATTAGTATTCTACATGTGGTGCTTTTCCATGGCATATCCTACTACAGAGATGCTCAGATCTTGCTAAAAATAAATGACTTGAAGTGTAGGTACACTTTTCCAGCATTTTTTATTTAATTTCTTCAAAGAATCTAAATTGAAATAACGAAGCAAAATGTTTTGGTTAAAAAAAAATCTCCTTCCATTTTGTGTACAAAATTCCTATGTGTCTCTATGGTTACAGACTACAAAAAAAACCTGAATGTAGTCTGATGCTGCAGTCATGTATTTCTTCATTGTTTCTCTTTCTTCACCCTCCCCCATACAGCACTCGCACTCTAGAGGATTCGACATGTATATACACTACATTACAAGGGCAGTTCATTGATTTGAATGAGAACTTTGCAATGCTTAATTTCCCCTGTGGGGGCGTTGCAGGGAAATTGTACACTTGCTGCCATGTGCCCTCACAGATTACAGCTGATCGGTGTGAGTTCAAGCAGCATTATACCTTATGGTACCGTATAACTCATCTGTCCTTGCTCGAACCACAGGTTGCACATTATTATGTTTGGCACCATTTATTGTAAAAGTGACCTTTTTGATATGTTAATTTTGGATTGTATACATGTCTACACACATATCGTACCTATAATTACTAAGATTTCTTATATTGCCATTAAAATGTCTGACATTGTACTGTTACATAAGTAGTGTCTGAAACAATGAGAGTGCAAAGAAGGTATAAGCTCCGAGAACATATTCTACCGCTAATCGTGAAGACGACACATCACATTGTCCATATTACAGGTTTAGAAAGGAGCCTTTCCAAGTTAACCTTTATTGTCACTTATATTTACTTGTCTTTTTTTTTTTGTACATTTTCTGACAATTCCTGGGGGGCAAACGTAAAGTTGTTTATCAAATTTGTTGTTTCTCTTTGCGCCCACACTGAACTGGTATGACCATAGTTTATTTTACTTCATTTACTATGTATTACATTGATCAAAAATGTTATATCCCCAACTTAAATACTTATTTGTGTATTGAATATCCAATTATAGAGGTGGTGAAAAGATGATAGATAGATAGATAGATAGATAGATAGATAGATAGATAGATAGATAGATAGATAGATAGATAGATAGATAGATAGATAGATAGATAGATAGATAGATAGATAGATAGATAGAAATTCAAAAAATAGGCAGCACTCCACAACGTAGTAGTCAAAAAGATAAAAACGTTTTATTCACCCATATGCAAGATTGTTATGTTTCAGTCCTAGTCCGGAACTTTCTCAAGCACTGCTTGAGAAAGGTCTGGACTAGGACTGAAACGTAGCAATCTTGCATATGGGTGAATAAAAAGTTTTTCACTTTTTGACTACTACATTGTGGAGTGCTGCTTATTTATTGAATTCCTAAATTTGGACTATTGGTCGTGGTCTGGAGGCTTGCACACACGAAACCTTTGGTAGAGGTGATTTTCAAATATCTGTGGTGCGGTTCTTCTTTGCATTTGATAGATAGATAGATAGATAGATAGATAGATAGATAGATAGATAGATAGATAGATAGATAGATAGATAGATAGAGATACCAGGGGTGGGGAACGTCCAGCCCGCGAGCCGTATAAGGCTTGCTGGATCACTTGCTCCGGCCCGACCTCACTCTGACCGCTGCTGCCGCCGTGAGTCCGCCATACTCACTCACATTTAGGAGCAGGACAAGGGCGGACAGAGCTAAGTATGGCAGGGGCAGCGGCGGTCTGAGTGAGGTCGGTGTGTGCCTGCCCACAGTCAGGTGACTGTACTGGTCCACTCCTGTCAGAGCCCAACCTGACCTCACTCTGACCGCCGCTGCCACTGTGTCATTCCCTCATAGTCTCCGTCCACCCTACTGACTCACATTTAGGAGCAGGAGAAGGAGCTAAGTATGCCGGCGGCAGTCTGGGTGAGGTTCGGTGCGTGCCGGCCCAAGAGTGGACCAGTCCAGTCACCTGACCTGAGTCAGTGACGTGAGGTCAGGTGACCGGACTGGTCCACTCCCAGGCTGGCACAGTCCAGTCACCTTACCTCAAGTCAGTGACGTGAGGTCAGGTGACTGGACTGGTCCACTCCTGTCACAGAACGCCCCGACCTCACTCTGACCGCCGCTGTTGTCGTGTCATTCCCTCCTTGGCTCCATCCACTTGCCCTAATTACTCGAAGTGAGGTCAGGTGACTTAAAGGGGCTTTTTTCATCAAGGACATTTATGGTATATCGACAGGATATGTCATAAATGTCCGATAGATGCGGGTCCCACCTCTGGGTCCCAGTTCTATCTCAAGAATAGGCACCCTAAACATCGTTCTACCTCTTTGTGTTGTGGCTGAAGCTTGTGATTTCCGATCATGAAGAACAAAATAGCATAACTCGCTGAGCTACGCTGTTTCTGTAAGTCCCATAGAACTAAATAGTAGTTACGGAAACAGCATAACTCGCATGCTATGCTGCTTCCGTAACTGCCATTCACTACTATGGGAGTTATGGAAACAGCACAGCTCAGCGAGCTACGCTGGTTTCTTCTTTATAGTAAGAAATCAGCCGGAACACAGAGAGGTTGAAGACGGTTTAGGGAGCCCCTTTCTAGAGATAGGTGCAGGTCCCAGAGGTGGGACCTGCATCTATCTGACTTTTATGACCTATGCCGTGGATAGGTCATCAATTTCCCTGATGGGAAAACCCCTTTAAGTAAGTTAGTCGGAACAACTTACTTCTGCGATTTCTTTTCAAAATGTACCATTGTTAAGAGTCGACTGCGCTCCAGACTGACTGACGCAGTAGTAACCTCATCAATACATCACACGCCTCACCAAAGGAAAGCAGTTCAAGCCATCACATCAGGGGTGAGTTAATGAAATATTTGACAAAAAATAACAGGCTCTTTTTTATGTTGATAATTTTGTATGGCCCGCGAATGATGTCATAAATATCCAAATGGCCCTTGGCAGAAAAAGGTTCCCCACCCCCTGCTCTATACCATAGATTCTGAACCAAGTGCTTGAATGGGACAATGCCATTAGACACATTCTAATCCAAACACAGTGTTTGAAACTCTACTGATCTTTTAGCATTGTCTCCGTGTCCTTGAAATAATGGGAAACTTTGCCAAAAGCTTTTATAAATGATCCATAAGGGATGGTTGTAAATGACTGATTGTCATTTACGCAGCAGTAAAAAATGAGAGTTGTTTCCAAAGTACATTCAGACCTTCGAGGCCACATTTTCATGCGTCTTGGCTCAGACCACGAAATGCCACCTGCTGCCACCACTATGAGTAGACAAAAGGTCATTTCCTACATTTAGGATGCCAAAATAAAGTCCAGATAATATGCCATACACTATAATTGTGAATGGCGGCTTAGCAATGTAATACGCACCTGAAGATTATTCTAGCCATTGACTGCAGTTAAAGGCAGAATTCTGCTTTTAGCAACAACAACAAAAATCTCCCAAAATTTGAGTAAGTTTGCAAAAACTTTACGATTTTGAGTCAATTTTGATACATTTTATGATAATATTTTATATTTTCTTCAAAAATTCTGAAATTCTGTTGGCTGCCTTTGGAAACAGACAGTGGTTTAGTTCCAATATTGCTGTCAGACATATGACCAAATGGCTAAACTCTTGCTGTGAATCTGTAATCTGAGCACCCATAATGCACTGATCAATGGTAACAGGAGACCTGCAAATTCTGCATTTAGCTTAAGATATGAATGGATCTCTTTCTCTCTTTGCATGGTTTTTGCTCTGTATCTAACTGTTCAGAATCTCTGCACTCACTGAAAAATAAAACAGTAACTATAAGGTATAAAAGTTATGGGAGCTTTTCATTAAGGGATTATATGACACAGAGCAGAAAGACTGTGTGAGGAAGGAGGGAGGCTGCACGCACACACGCACACACGCACACGCACACACACACACACGCGCGCACGTTTTTTTTCTGACTCCCATTGATTTCAACTGGTGGTCAGAGGCAGAACCATGGAAAATAACGCCTCTGCCTCCCAGTAAAATCAATTGATTTGGGACTTTTTTGGCGCTGATTGTGACACGGTTCCGCGTCAAAATCAGCGCCAATAAACTCTTTGTGAACAGGGCCTTAGACTATCTCACACCAGTGCTTGATTGAGAGCAGCACAGCTCATTCTTTTCAGAGTAAAATCTTAGTTATAATTTCCTAAACTCTCTGCTGCTGCTATGTCCGTGTAAAATGTAGGTGCGGAATGGCGCAAAGTACTGTCAGGCAGACACCAAGAGTTTCAATGCAGCAAAACGTAAAACTTTATTTAAAAAAAACTCTGTTTCAATAACAATCAAGCATGGCGGTTGCCTTAATAAACATATTTTCTGAGTTCATAACAATATGGTTGAATCTCCCACAAGGACGGGGAATTACTCATGGTGGCTATTCCAATTAGGCTCAATCCTTTGTTACCACAATCCATAACTATCTACAGTCTTCCTATTAGTGATTCCACCCTGGTGCCGGCCCGTGGTGCCCGTTAGTCTGGGGTCTCTACTGTAGCTCAATTCGTCCGTCTGAATTAAGTGGCTCCAAGTGGTTAACACACATGCCAGGGCGTGCTTTACTTCTTGACCTGGCGGCAACTAAATCCGAAGGCGGGAAATCCCCTTACATCCACTCCCTTTAGGACCTCCGTGGCATGGCTTCCTGCGCTGCCCCATCATGCACCAGTCTATGGCACCTCACGGTCTCGCTGGTATTTCTGCTTCGTCTCTCTCCATGGACCTGGTTCTCCTTATGGCACCTATATAGGGAGATTCCTCACTGGAATATCAGTCCTCCTGGCAGGCTGTCCCTACTCAACTTTCCTGCTGCAGATTTTTCATTGGGGCCCAGGAACTTCAGGTTACGCCTCTGGCTTCAGATAAATTAGGTATCTTTTTCTCATTGGCGGTATAGTTGCTTGAACCTTATAACATTTCTTTTTATAATTCACTGAATTCCTTTTGAGCTTGTAGTTGGCAGGTTCTTATATAAAGCAGCCAATGTGAAAAAGCAGAGCTGCAGTGTAAAGCATGCGAGAGGGACAAAGCAGCAGCTAGGAGCTGCAGTCACTGATCATAGCTGTAGTGTAATGGAGCAGAGTGGTAGTCACTTAAATATAAACATAACTACGCTTCCACATTGTATGTAATAATTTTTGTTTAATTTTTTTTCTTTATTATCATTATTATATTCAATGTACTAATCTGATTTTGGAACATTACCCATCATTCTACCCATACAGATCATTTCATCAGAACAAATATAAAGTTACAGTAAAAATCATATGGCTCGTTGCATTTTCTACAGCCGTGATCTCCCTCAAACTGGCCACAATAGTTCATGTGGATTTACTGACAGATCATGATATTGCCCGCATACCAATCCATATGCCGTAAAACCTGAGACGTTATTCCAAAGGGAGAAATTTAGTAGCCTGTCCATAAATCAGAGCGAGCATAAAAAGCAGACTAATAGACTGATCGCAATGAATGGACAGGTGTTATATCAGCGGGAACAAATTGATAACAGCTTGACAAAGGAACAATCATTACATTCTAGATCTATATGGCGGCTCCGCTCGGTGGTTGATTAGAAAATATTATACACATGCAAGCAGGACCGGATGGTAAGTGAGGACAGGTGGGATGGATGGGGTTAATGCTCCTTATGCCACTGGTTTTATTCCAAGGTGAGACCGTGTGCCCTTATATCTCCATTTAGGATGATGGATGATGGCTCCTAGTTGAGGCCACACCAACAACACCTCAATATCACCATCACCCACCGAACCAGGGAGTCTTCAAATCTTGTGGTGCTGAAAGGACCCTTCTCAAAACCCAGTTTTGGTATCAAGTTCTTGTGATTGGCATGGTTTTACACAAGGTACTTTCGCTTTTGGCCCTGTTCACACAGAGTTTTTTTGCAGGCAGAAAAATCTGCCTCAATTTTCCTTCAGGAATTTTGAGGCAGATTTTCACCTGTCTGTACTTTCTTGCCACGTTGTTCGTGACTTTTTCGGCCACGGGCAAAAATATGCACTTTCTCTGCCTCAATTTTCCTTCAGGAATTTTGAGGCAGATTTTCACCTGTCTGCACTTTCTTGCCACGTTTTTTGCGACTTTTTCGGCCACGGGCAAAAATGTGCACTTTCTCTGCCTCCCATTGATTTCAATGGGAGGTCAAAGATGGAACCGTGGGAATAACGAGCATGTCGATTTTTTTTTCCTGCGAGCGGCTTAAAGCACGATGGGAAAAAAAACACCTTCGCCTCCCATTTAAATTAATGGGAGGCGGTTTTGGGCCTTTTTGGGCCAGTTTCCATGTCAAAATCAGTGCCCAAAAACTCAGTGTGAACTGACCCTTAAAGCGTAGCTAAACGTTTGCCAAACTTCTGACATGTCCTAGTGACGTGTCAGAGGATTGGATTGGTGGGGGTCCGAGCACTGAGACCCCCACCAATCGCTAGAACGAAGCAGCTGAAGCACTCGTCTGAGTATTGAGCCGCTTCGTGTATGTTCGACTGTTTCTGGAAATAAATGTATCGGTGTACGCACTCAATAGAAAGTCTATGAGCCCGC